>NW_028190267.1:110000-209722 GCF_048542155.1 Nylanderia fulva | reverse complement strand
CGAAAGCAACACGCCGCGAACGGACTTGGAAAAATTTCTCGCTCGCCGGCGAAAGCAACACGCCGCAAACGGACTTGGAAGAATTTCTCGCTCGCCGGCGAAAGCAACACGCCGCGAACGGACTTGGAAGAATTTCTCGCTCGCCCGGCGAAAGCAACACGCCGCGAGCGAACTTGGAAGAATTTGTCGCTCGTCCGGCGAAAGCAACACGCCGCGAGCGAACTTGAAAAAAGCGGCTTGTGCGGCCGGAGGTGTCGCCCGCCAACAAAAGCAACACGCCGCGATCGGACTTGAGGTACGGGCGGCGCGTGCCGCCGGAGGTGTCGCCTGCCAACGAATGCAACACGCCGCGATCGGACTTGGGGTACAAGCGGCGCGTGCCGCCGGAGGTGTCGCCCGCCAACGAAAGCAACACGCCGCGATCGGAGTTGAGGGCACGGGCGGCGCGTGCCGCCGGAGGTGTCGCCCGCTTACAAAAGCAACACGCCGCGATCGGACTTTGGTACGGGCAACGGTTGCGGCCGGAAGGTGTCGCCCGCTAACCAAGGCAACACGCCGCTATCGGGCCTGGAAAAATTTCTCGCTTGCCGGCGAGAGCAACGCGCCGCGATGCGAACTTGCGCCTGTTCCCGAGTTCTCGCTTGTACCGCTAACGAGCGAGCTAAATGAGATTAATTAAATGAGGACGCATCGGAAAGTTTATTCGTGCAAACACTCCGGCTTCGCTTATCGGCATCCTGCCTGCATTCGTCCACGTATCGGTCGTAGAATCTCGAAGATTGTGCATCCGACGAGTGGTAGCCGGAAATTAGCAGATATCGTAATAATCGTGTTGCGCGGTCGTGCGGAGCGTCGAAAAGTACGAAACCTTTGTCCGAAACGTATTTCCGTATCGTAGCATTATCTCCTCGTAGCGGCGCTACTCGCCGTCAAGTGCCCCGGAGGTACCGCCGGCGGGCGACGGACTTGGTGAAATTCATTCGGTCGTCCGGAGGTGTCGCCCGTCCCGGAGGTGCCGTCCGTCCCCAAGTTGACGCCGGCCGTTATGTGGTGCCGCACGTATAATCACGCCCGTAACGAGCCGTCTCGGTTGCCGCGCGCGTGATTTCGCATCGGGCGAGTGTTCCGTACCGTAATCGCGGTCACCGCAGCTTGCGTGTTGCGTATCATCCGTAATAATTCAAATATATGTCTCCGACACGTGGGTTTGAGAGATACGTTTCGAGTTAGTAATCGGACAGCGCCCTCATGTCGAGCGAGCGCCGAATAGTAAGTAACTTTCGTCCGAAACGTTTTTACGTAGCTCTCCTCGTTGCGGCGCCGTAAATCGTCGTTAAGTGTTCCGGAGGTACCGCCGGCGGTCGTCTGACTTCGAGAGATCATTCGGTCGTCCGGAGGTGCCGCCCGTCCCGGAGGTGTCGCCGGTCGGCCGTAGTTCCCGGAGGTGTCGCCCGGCCCGGAGGTGCCGCCCGGCCCGGAGGTGCCGCCGGTCGGCCGTGGTTTCCGGAGGTGTCGCCCGGCCCGGAGGTGCCGCCCGGCCCGGAGGTGCCGCCGGTCGGCCGTGGTTCTCGGAGGTGTCGCCCGGCCCGGAGGTGCCGCCGGTCGGCCGTGGTTCCCGGAGGTGTCGCCCGGCCCGGATGTGTCGCCGGTCGGCCGTGGTTCCCGGAGTGTCTCCCGGCCCGGAGGTGCCACCCGACCCGGAGGTGCCGCCCGGCCCGGAGGTGCCGCCCGGCCCGGAGGTACCGTCGGTGCTTATACCTTATTGTCCCGGCATTTCGTTTGTTTCCTTCTTAATTAATGCTAATTATCGTTGTTTGACATTCGCCATACGGCTATCGTGATAATATTTTATCGTACAATAGGACTTTTCGATCGTTCGCTCTCCGCGACTATGTCTCGATTGAACGCGCCTTTCGGCGCTCGCGCTCGCATACGGCCGTGCGTAGGACCGTGCGTCGCCGACCGCCTGGCCGGCCGGTTGGGTACTATAAGAGATACGTCGCGCTCGGCGCGTTCGAACGAGTCGAGCGAGTCCGGACGAGTCGTAAACGTACTTTCTCGAGTCTCTCGCCACTCCGGCGTGTTTCGACCGCTCTCCGTACCGTCGCCGACCGCTTGGCCGGTCGGTTGGGTACTATAAGAGGGTAGGAGAGATTAATATTGTACGTGTCGCGCTCTCGACGTTGACAAACGAAGAATCGCCCGAACGGGTCGAGAACGGATTTTGTCGAGTCGCGACTCTGACACGGAGAGAACATTTATATAAAATGTTTGATTTGAAAACCACGAATATATAAAATAATATACGATCGTCGCAGAACGCGCCGCCGCCAAGTCTTCTCATGCTTGGAGGTTGCGTGTCTCGCGAGAACGTACGTTCGACTCTCGCGTCGTCTCGTATTCCTCTTCGCCGGGGATTACGGTGCGGCTCTTCTCGTTCGTCGCCGAACGCGCGCAAAATTAACGCACACTTATTTATTACGAGCACAGCATTGCCACGAGTCGGTGTCGCAAAACCGAATGGCTCTTATGTGGCGCGCACGCCTCTAGTGTGTTGGCCGCGCGGTTCCCTCTCGTTTCGTACGCAGCAGCGGAATCGTCGCGCTTACCGAGCATCTACTCCACGGATACGAGTTTGCGGGAAGAGTTGCTTCTTCCCGCTCGCTTTGTACGCCGTAGCGAAATCTTATTGCTGGTCGTGTGCGATTAAACGCGTACGAACCAGACAGAACAGTCCTCGACGTCTAAGCATCGCCATCGTCGATCTAGCGTCAGGGTGAATCGCGCGGTCTCTCGAGACCGCGCATCATAACATTTGGGAGAATAAGAACACGAGTATTTTGATCTTGTGGATTTTTGAACGGAGAGGAGGAGGAAAAAGAGGAGAGGCGGCGGCGTCGGGGGTTTACTCTCGCCTCCGTCGTTCTCTCGTACGCTTTACATAATAGCGTTAAACACAGCAGAGTGTCGCCGACCGGCTGAGCAAGACCGGCGGCAAATAAAATGGCACATACGAGCGTGTCGCGCGCGCGTCGGTGTTTCGGCATCGAACGCGCGCGCGCGCGAAAAAGAGCTAGCGACGAGTCTTCGGGCTCGCTCGCGAGTTACTCCCTTGCGAGTAACCGAACACGAAGCTCCCTGGTTGATCCTGCCAGTAGTCATATGCTTGTCTCAAAGATTATAAATGTAATTTATTTAATTACATTTTTATTTTTTAAATAATACATATATACGTTCCAAAAAATATAAGCCATATTATTATATATGTA
The DNA here is from genome assembly GCF_048542155.1 of Nylanderia fulva. Classification (NCBI taxonomy): domain Eukaryota; kingdom Metazoa; phylum Arthropoda; class Insecta; order Hymenoptera; family Formicidae; genus Nylanderia; species Nylanderia fulva. Next base: position 206,453 of record NW_028190267.1, on the reverse strand, counting down.
CGTGTGTGTGGGTGTATAACTATCATTTAATACACATTCACGTTAAATCACATCATTTAATCATATTTAATAACTATATCACTAACATATATAATTAATACTTATAATAAATCATTTTTAAAGTAATTTTTTTTAAATTCTAGTTATCACTTTATCAGAATTATGAAAAAAAATTGATACAATTGTTAGAAAACTTAAATGTGCATAACTTTTTAATATATAGGCATTAATAAAATAAACATAGTGATTGTTAATTTTTTATGCTACAGCTACGCATAAAAGTACTAAAATACTTAGAACTTTAAATTACTTTAATATTCAACTGTATATATTATTATAACTTTTCTCGTTTTATACTATATTTAAAAAATAATATTTAATAATTACTTTATTGCACTTACAACTATGCATATGTATTTAATACTGTAACCATTTAAATAATAAAATATATATATAATTACTGTGTATGAAATTAATACATTCAAAATAAAAAAAGTACATATGCAAAAATAAACTCTATAAAATCTATAAATAAACGTAATAATAATAAACTGTGCAATAAACGTAATAATAAACGTTCAAATATTTTATTTATTATATATTAAAATTATTATATTTAATAACCTGTCCTTTTCTTGTTTAGATCTCCTCATTTTCGCATCTCTTTTTTTGTTCTTCCTTTTTCCTAAAAAGAAATATGTGATTGTTATACATAGGTGCAATAAGTCAATTCTGCAATAAATATTCTATACAAAAATAACAATAAGTTCTTAAATGTTGTATTTAATTTAAAAAAACTAATACACGCAATAATGAACAGATAGTGCATGTGTTCACCCTCTTTAAAATCAGTTTCTTATAAAAATAAAAAGTTTGAGATAAGATGATAAAATAGTTAAATTGAGGTATATTATATATAACTTACAAATCTCGGTCAAATCTCTGCTTGGCTAAAATTAGCCATCTTGCAATTATATCCTCAACTTCCTTATTTGTTAAATTGGTTCTTGAAGTTCGCGCAGCATCTAACAACAAGTTTAAACAGATATGTGTGGTTATAGATTATATAAAAATTTAAAGCGACTTAATTTTATATATATATATGTATATATGTATATATACTATTCAAAATTATTTTATATTCCTATGATTACATATTATTGAATAATGATATTAGAGTTCTAATAGCATCATCCAATATAACCATGCATAGAATGCTATATATAAAGTGTCAAAAATATGTCAATAAAAACATTTCTGTGATTAAATATTTATATACTTACTTATGATACATATAGTAATGCGAAGATTTTTAAAGGCATTTTTCAATTTTGCACCAGCCCAACTATATTCCATTGCTAATTTATTTGTTAAAATATGTTTCATCATGTACGAAATCACATCATGATGATCCTTACCTCCTAAAAAGCTCAATTGTCTTGTCTAAAAATATAAAATAATTTAATTAATATTAGTTTATGATCTAAAAATATCAAAATAATAAACATTTGTTTTTCTCTTATAAAAAAAGTTAACATTACTTTTCTTTTAACTTCTTTAAAATTATTTAACATTATATAAATAAATAAATATGTCCAAAATATTGCTTTTTATAAGACATTTCAATAAAATGTTTCTAATCGTAAGTATAAAATGATAATATTTTGTATATACCATTTCTGCAGCAACACATTTGTTTTTTAATTGATTATCAATTCTCTGTAATTGTTCTACGGTATCTGCTGGCAAATCGAAATCATAATGTTCATTTTTTTTTAAATCCGTTTCCTCATTTTTTCTTATGTGATTATCCAACTTTATTAAACGTTCATCAATTGTTGTAAGATTTAACAATACTGCATTTAGTTTCCTGATAATTAAATTATGAAAATCTGCAAAAATAATTGACACATATTATTGTATATCTACTCATTGTCAGATTATATAAATATTACGAATTATATACCATTTTAAATATATGTTTACAGTGATATAAATAAAAAAAGTTAAAACTTTAATAATATATATATATATATAGGTAAGCTTTTACAAAAATTTAAAATTAATAACAGATATATTTTTACCTACATCAATCTCAGCATTACAAGTATCGGATGTAGATATTGTATCTGAATTTTGTGGAACAAGATCATCTTTATTTGCTGTTCGATGTTCTTGTGAACTTATAGATTTACTATATGTAACTGCAGACTTTTTAGACTGAATATTAATTATTTTTTCATTACTTATTTGTATCGGAGGCTTAGTTATTTTCTTATAATTTTTTATCAGTGGTTTTTTTATTTCATAAGTCATTTTGCTTTTATTTAAATCGTTTGATATATTAGAAGCTTCATCTAAATCATTGCTTGTGTCAGTTCTATCTGAATTATCAGAAGAACTTGAAATTTTTTTTACTCGATTCATTTTCTTATCACCTTGTATTAATGGTGTCTTTATTTCACAGATTTTGCTCTTATTTATTGTTAAAGCTTTTGGTGTATTAGGAAAATTATCTAACTCTAAATCATTGCGAGTTTTTAATTTATTGATGCTTGTGTCGCTTGTATCAGAATTATCAGGAGATGAACCTGTATTTTTTTTTGCTCGTTGATATCTCGATTTTTTGAGGTTATTTCCATCATCACCATCTATATCGGATATTTGTTCAGCTAATTTAAGTTTGTCTATAGCTTTATCATATGTATCTAAAACGTATAAAATTTTTGAATATTAAAAATTAGATTTTTGTTTTTATATATTTTATAATCAAATATCACTTAAAATTTAAATTTTAATATATACTTTTAATACATATATATTATAATTTTAATTTATATAATTTTTGATAAAAAAATAAAATACATTTTTTATATTACTAACCGCTGCTACCAAAAATACGGATTATTTTATATAATTGCCAATCATCAGAAGGAAATATTCTTTTCATAATTGCTTTATTTATCTTAATTTGACTTGTATATGATGGCCATTTACATTCCTTATTATTTTCAGTTAACCATTCAGAAGGAACAATTTGTAAACCATCTTCGAACTCCACAATATTATACGCCATAATAACTGTAAATAAAAATTGATCAGCATTGAAATTATAAATAATCTATGATGTAAATAATATGATAAAAATGTGACGATAATAATAATAATAATAATAATAATAATAATATTTGCAATTTATATTAGAGTATTATAATTACGTTTAATTATTTAATTACAAATGCAAATTAATATTAAACATGTATTATTCAGTTGTGTGTAACATCGGAAATATAATATAATTTTTTTTATAAGGCATTTTCAACATTTTTGCTCTAATTTTATCAAACTCTCATGTCTGAAGATGAGAATATTCAGACATGATACCAATATTTAAAGTTAATGACGAAATAGGCTGTGTATATAAATCTTCCACTAACACAAGTACTTTGCCAATAGCATACATTTTATTGTCATTAGATTTAATGAAATTTAAAATTGACATTATTTGTCCATTTTCAAAAGAAATGCAATTATTTTTTGGATCATCACAGTTAATATAATATTATTATTTCAAAAAATTTTATATTGTTGTACAGTTTCCATGCGTCATAAGATTTCTGGAACTCCTTGACTGGGATGCTGTTCAGGGAGGCCGTCGAAGTAGCTTGTACGTTGTCAACCGACTCGAGCTGTTGTCCTTTGAGCTCCCTTTTCAGCCGAGGAAATAAAAAAAAGTCCGCCGGAAATTGGGATTATCTGCACAGAGTTGCTTGAGTTCTTCACAAACTTCCACTCGGTGTTGCTTTTGCGCATCGGTCAACACTCTGGGCACAAGTTTTGCGCAAATCTTCCGCATGGCCAAGTCTTCCGATACAATCTCGTGAACAATCGTTTTCGGCAAGTTCAATAATTCCGACATTAAGCGAACATTCATTCGACGGTCTGAATTCAATAATTGGCGCACACGAGTCACATTGTCGTCCGTTCGCGATGTTGACGGGCGTCCTGCGCGGGCCTCGTCGGCGACCTCCTTCCGACCTTCTCTAAACATCTTGTGCCATCTGTTTGACTGCGATTTGGAAAGGCAATCGTCCCCAAATGAAATCTTTCGTAATAGGACCATCACAATGAGAGCGTGTAAAACATTTTTCCATATCGTATGAATTTGAATATATTTTGAATGTTTCATTATTATGTATTGTCTCAATTTCTGCAAATCTTCTTGTTAATTGCTGTAATGGTTGGTTAGTTTTACGAATTAATTTCTTTAACGTAGACATATAATTCTCAAATTTAAATGCACTAAATTTATCCAGAGCACCAAATTGTTTTACGTCTGCAGCAAGATGTAATAAATTATGAATATTATGTGAAATATATTTAGAACCGTAGATAACTTGAAATGATTTTACAAAATGTTTTAATAAATTTTCTGCATATTCTATAATAGAAGTTTGATATGTTAAAGTAGGATGTGCAAGAATTGTGATTGCTACATGTAATGTTAGAAAATTTAAATATACATTTTCTTGTAGTATTCCTTTCAATATAATAGGACCTGTATATAATAAAAATTGCCGATATTCTGTGGCTTTCCAATGTTTGATATACTTTAATGATCTTGGTTTTCGAGCAAAATCAGAAGGAATATAATTGCGTAACTTTATTAGTTTCTTAGAAATTTGTTCTTTGTCTGAATTTGATAATCTTATCTTAAGTGGTCCTGAAAGCCATAACATAATAAGTTTACGCATAACACCCAAACATACCAGGTGCATATAATCTAGTGGCACATTTGTAACTAAGCCTAGATTTGGTATATTTTTTAAAATTGTGTCACCAGTTTGATAATCAAGATTATAAGATCCAGTAAAAAATTCTTTATCATTACGTAACATCATATTAGATGTGTATGGAAAACATATATGTCCTTCTATATTATCACCTTCAATAATGCATTTAGTGCAACTATTATATCCAGTGTGTCCTTTTACATTTAAAATAAATGATTTAGCAGGAGCGTCACAAATTATTGCTTTAATTTCGACTTTTATGATCTGTCCCTCATAATCAATCCCATTATTTATAAAAGCAATAGCATCACCTACAAACATTTTTAAAAACTCATTTGCATTTTTTGGTTTTCCTTCACCATAATATAAGGCAATGACATATACATTGTTTATAATATTATCTGCACATAATATTGGCCATAAACTCTTTGTGGAAGACTTATATATAGGTAAACCATCAATATTTATTTAGAGAAGTATTTATTGAGGAAACTATTAATCTAAAAGGAATATTTTCCTTGTGGATCTTGGGGAGCCCATAGGCTTTAGGAAGAAGAGAGTCGCTTGAAAATAAATAATAATATTCTTTTTTGTTGATGAAATCTTTTTTCAACCATTTTTTTAAACAAATATTGAGTTCTTTTTCTATTTTTGTTGATGGATTGTTTTCAACTATGGTATACGTAGAATCGTCTTCTAGGAGACTCTCAACTTTTTTTATATAAAATTCTTTTTCTAGTGCGACTGTAATGCTGCCTTTATCTGCTCTAGTAAATAAAATATTAGGATTTTGATTGCAGAATTTAATTGTGTCTTTATGCATGTGAAATAATTTTTCTTGTATGTCCGTTTTTTTGTCGTTATTGTTTAAAAATAATGAAAATTGTGGAATGGCAGCATTACGAATCGAAGTAAGATTTCTGATCCCATTAGAATTGCTTTCTATATCTTTGATGAATTCGTGTATAGCTACTTTTTTATTTAAGTTAACTGGGAGACTAAATTCACCTCCCAATTGTAATAGATTGGTTACATTGGGGGGAATTTTTTTATCAGTTAAATTAATAAACCATTTCTGGTTAGTTTGTTGTAGAGGGTTATGTGTAGCACAACGAAAACTGTTGGCAGAAACAGTGTTATCAACAATATTTGTCGATGATATTGTTTTCAATTCGATAGGATCAATATTTTTAATGTACTCTGTTTCATGCGATTTACGTAGCCATAGGAATTTTTTCTTGTGTATGAGATATAATTTTTGGTTGAACAAAGAAAAGGAGTTGCAATGGTGATTTAAAATCTCCTGCCAGATATAAGATGGTAAAAGATTTTGGAGAATTTGGAATTGCCTTGACCGTTTTTTATTAAGTGAGTTTAAAGTTCTATATAAATCAAATATCTCTATGTTAAGAATTTTATATCGATTCTGTAACGGAATGTTAATTTAATTATTTAACTATTAATAAAAAAAATTTTTACACCTTATTTATTTGCTCGTTCAGTTGGCCTACTATATATGATTTGTTTAATTTTTCTAAAAGGAATGTTCTGTTTGTGAATTTTAGGGAGACCGTAAGCTTTCGGTAGTATGGAATCACTAGAGTGCATAAAATAATATTCTTTTTTTGAAATATATCCTTTTGTTAGCAAATTTTTGATAGTGTAATTGAGTTCTCTTTCAATTTTTAAGATTGGATTCTTATTGACCACGCAGTAAGTGTTAACATCTGCAAGAAGTTCAGTCACTTTATTATTGTAAAAATCCCTCTCCATTGCAACTGTCACATTACCCTTGTCAGATCGCGTAAATATTATATTGTTGTTTTCTCTGCAAAATTTTACTGTGGTATTGTACATATCAGTAATTTTTTCGTTTATTAAATTCTTTTTGTGAAAATTATGTAGATAATGATTAAATTGGGGGATTGCAATATTCCTAATAGTTCTGAGGTTTTGTAAATTATTTCTTTTTCCATTAGCTTCCAAATCTTTGATAAATTCATGTATGGCAGTTTTTTTGTTGGAGATGGGAAGATTGAAATTACTACCCATTTGTAAAAGATTAGATACTTTTAGTGGGATTTCTGTGTTCGTTATTTTTATTATCATTGTATCTACTAAGAAATAAATCAATTATGTGTAGACATTACATCTCTCACTAATTTAATATGCTCGTTATAGTTGGCCCTGTCTTTCTAAATCTTAATTTTATAATATCACACGAGCCTTGTCTTTAAATATCTAATTGTTTTCCTTATTAAAATTAATTATTGTTCCGGAACCGTTGAAAATAATTGAGAGTCTCCGCGAAAAGTTTAAATGTCGCGCGATCAAATATATTGAGAACCATAAATCGTCGCATTAGCGAATCACGAATTTCCACGCGACCGAGGCATAGCGCGTAGCCGATCCTTCTCACACCTCTTTGCAATTCGCATTCGCGGTCCTTTTTCGCCAACTCAAGTGCGCGGTGTATCGATTAGGATCTGTCGCGCACCCCCGATCATGCCGATCTGGGTCGCTAATAGCCTTCCTCGTTTCCCGTTCCTTCTTCTTGTTCCGGCTCTCAGTGTATTAACACATTGCTTCGTTATTGGAGATTCGTATCACGCGTGGTTCACATAATCCTTCGAGTCACGAAAGTGATTCTTTTCCGCCGGTCATCGGCAAAAATTTGTAGAATATTGGGCAAGCGATATTTTCCATTATTTCAGTTTTATTTGTGAAATACATGCATAGCTCGGCTGCAATTACGACCGCATGTATCACCACGTGCTCCGATATTACAGTGTTCCGGAGACTCTCAGAGACCTCGATTTCGCGAACGGTGCATCGCGCATCCGCGTTCGGCTCTTGATCGCTGCGATCTTTGTAAAAATTATCGCGAGAAGATTTCCGTCGAGTACGCGCGCAGCAATTACGATCAAGCACAAGATGTCCGTCCGTTCTCGTTAAAATTTTTGTCCACCGTTCGCCAAGTGTGTTTAATTCGAACTCGAAACTTTAGTTTTTTTTGTGAAAGATCGACAACTTTAGTTTTTTTTGTGAAAGATCGAATAAACCTTTTTTTAACCATATTCTCAGCTGTTAACAATCAACCCCTTCTTCCCTCTATTCCCGATCAAAATTAATTTAATCAGTGCATTCCGCAACAATTATTAATTAAATAAATGATTTATAATAAATTTATAATAGTTATTAAATATATTCTAATTAATAAAATATTTATATATTTTATATAAATATTAACCTTATATTATTATAACATTTTATTATAACATATTATACATTTATTATTTTATACCATACCTAGATATACCTAAATATACCATATTATCTAATTACTAAAATAATTTCTTTTTTAATTACAGTTTACAGAGGAAGACGCGCCGGAGTTCGCGTCCAGGAGGAGCGCTTTATGCGCTTCCTCCTTAAACTGTCCTCGCCCCATTATTATTGGGGCAACAGGCCGAGGAGGGGCGGACGAGGACGGGGACGGCGAAACGCCGAATAGTATATAATAATATATAATATGATACATTATATACATAAATAAATATACATATATATACATTCTTCATTTTATTTAAATAAAAACCCTATAGATAAAACTTTATAACCCTAACATATTATGAATTGTTAAATAAATCGCAAAACATTATTCATACTATAATTATTTGGTGAATAACATTATTGATAATAATAAGAGAAATAATAGAAAATGGTATTGTGATTGTGATTGAAACAAACATTCTTTCTAAACAGAGTTCGATTATAGTATAAGTTTCTTGATTTAAAATGTGCTATATTTAAATCATTTAATTATTTTTTTCGTTCAAGTACATTTAACAGCAAAAACTGCATATACGTAGGTATGTATTTAACTCTACTGCCATTACTTGAAACAAATACATTATTCGATATTACCAAATTGGAACTCTGGAATTACGAGTAATTATTTTTCATTGTACAGACTAGGTTTAAATTTTTGAAGACCTTCTTTTGAACATGGCTTGACCTTTTCATTTTTATGATTTTTTGGAGATAGGGTGAGAGAGGACGAATGAGGGTAAGAGAAGACGAGATAGGCGAAAGAGGGTGAAAGAGGACGAAATTGGGTGAAAGAGGGCGAAAGAGGACGAAAGAGGACGAAAGAGGGTGAAAGAGGACGAAAGAGGGTGAAAGAGGATGAGAGAGAATGAAAGAGAGTGAAAGAGGACGAAAGAGGGTGAGAGAGGGCGAAAGAGGGTGAAAGAGGACGAAAGAGGGTGAAAGAGGACGAAAGAGAGTGAAAGAGGACGAAAGGGGGTGAGAGGGAATGAAAGAGGGTGAAAGAGGGTGAGAGGGAATGAAAGAGGGTGAGAGAGGACGAAAGAGGGTGAAAGAGGCGAAAGATGGTGAAAGAGAACGAAAGAGGGTGAAAGAGGGCGAAAGAGGACGAAAGAGGATGAAAGAGGGCGAAAGAGGGTGAAAGAGGACGAAAGAGGGTGAAAGAGGACGAAAGAGGGTGAAAGAGGGTGAGAGAGGACGAAAGAGAGTGAGAGAGGATGAAAGAGGGTGAAAGAGGCGAAAAAGGGGTGGGAGTGGGTGCGGGGGTGGGGGCGGGGGGCGGGATGTGGGAGGGAAAGGGTGGGTGGAAGTTGAGGGAGGTGTGAGTAAAAGGTGAGAAGAGATTTATATATATATATATATATAATCCTGATGACGTCAGCGGACGCGGACAGAGAAGAAGAAGAAGAAGAAGAAGAAGAAGAAGAAGAAGAAGAAGAAGAAGACGTTACTTCATTTTTCATGAAAAACGTCACTTTTTGACCGCTTGTATCTCCAGAACGGCTTGACCGATTTTATTTTTTCTTGACTCAAATTACTCGTGGCGATGCCGCTTTTTAGGTTATATTACGTGCAATTCAAAATTTTTTATATTTTAGTAGTTCTACACCCCCAAAAAATGGACTTTGATGGTGCAGGATAAGGAGACTTGTAGTGTCTTTTAAGGTCTCTTAGGGTTTGAACATGGCCGGAGACACTACCGCGTCTCCTAATATAATAATAATAAAATATAATGATAAAAATAATATAAAATCAAAAATATATATATATATGTATATATATATATCTACACTGGCAGATCCATAATGGAGACCATGGGGGCCCTTCCACTTAGAGTTTCCTTTTTCAAAAGTATTTATAAAGAAATGTTATATTTAATATTTGCGAAATGCTTAATCACAATTTTTATTCCAATCATATTTTTTAATTTAAGACACGTTTAGATATAAAAAAAAAAATTCATATTTGATCTGAAAAAAAATTTTATTTGCGGCGAATCAAAACCTCCTTAACAAATTTCTGGATCCGCCACTACATATTTATCTATAATATATACCCAGTAAACACTGTTATATTAATGTTATTTAATTTATTTCATTCTTTGAATCCTTTGTTAGGATTATAGGTCAGAAATTAAATTAACAAAGAAAATATATACTTTGAATCTTATATTAGTATTCATTCCTTATATGCATTTCATGGGGAAAATTTGAATACGAAATATTAAGTCTGGTTTCGCCGCGTAACGGCAAACAAAAAATAAAATAAATAACATTGTAACATCATATTTATGTAAAAATATATATTTATGTAAGAACCCAGTAAACACAAAGTAACAGTAACATAACATTAATGGTACAATTTCCTATTCAACAATATAACTGTTATGTACAAAGCATGTTACATTGCAGTTAGATTGTTGAGTAGGAAATTACATCATTAATGTTATATTACTGTTATTTTGTGTTTACTGAAAATAATTTATATAAGAAGCATATTTCATATATAAACTATTAACGTAACAACTATTACATTACTTATTACTCTAAATAACAACTGTTTAGTGGGTATATATATATAGTATATACATATATTTAGACGTTTTAAATGTATATAACTTACTTTTTTAGACTTTTCTTATTCTGCTTATTTTTCTAATTCCAAATCCTAATCTATTTCTAAATTTCTTATTTTGAATCTCATTTTTCATTTGAAGAAACGAATGTTATTTACTATCACAAGTAAATGAAATTTCAATATAATAATAAAATATAATAATATATAATATTATATATATAATATAATATAATGTATTATAATCTCATTATAATTTTATAATAATTTTAAATAACATTATATATATTATATTTTGTTATAATTACAACATTATATGTAATATCCCAGCAAATACAAAATAACAATTGTATAATATTAAATTATAATTTTCCATTCAAGAATATAAGTATTATATAACACTTATATAGAAGAAGAATATAAGAATACAAGAATATAAGTGTTATATAACATGCTTATATAATATTGTTATATTATTATAAAATTATAACTTAATATTATATAATTATTACTTTGTGTTTGCTGGGATATTACATATATTGTTATGATAAAATATATAATAATGTATATAATGTAATAATATACATATATAATATAATATAATAATATATAACAATATAATATAATAATAATAATATATATAATGTAAAAATATATTATTTTCTTACAGACTCAAGAAAAAAAAATTTCGATGTAATCAAATATTTACATCTCCATGATTATTATTTATTCATACATTACATATTCTTTAAGTTCGTAATTAGTTCTAAAAATTTTAGTTCTAAAAATTTTAAATATAATTCTTGAAATGTATAATTTAATATTTTTACGATTAAAGATTGATTATTAATTATTGATTATTAATTTTATTTATATTTATATTTTTATTAATTTTATTTGTTCATTTTATTTTATTTTAATAAAATTTAAACGTTTAAATTTTATTGTACAATTATATAATTAAATAATAAATAACCATTATATAATGCAATAAATTATTAAGAAATAATTATTATAATTGGATTATATAATAAAATTTGGATGTCTAAATTTGATCAAATATTTCGTTCACTAAAAAACATATCTTTTGCCAAGAAATTATTGGAAATACCTTATGGAATATTCTCGTTATTTTGAGATCGTGTTCAAATCTCAATTCCCTCATATTTTTGAAACATATAAAGAACAGAAAAAAATGTTATTGTAAAACATCAAATGGATATTGTTTTCCTAGCTTTCTTCAACAACTCAAGTAGAGACTTATTACTCTTTATATAATCCAATTCCTGTTATAAAAATATAACATTCATAGAATAAAACTCTCATAGATGTAGAAGTGAGAGCAAAAAATAGAATGTATTCATTATATTAATATCTTATCATGTATCACAGTCTGGAATTACAATAAAAGGACGTGAATAATTTTTAAATGTTGCATCTCTTGCTTCTTCAATAATTTGAAGATTTGATCAAGTAGAAATACATTAGTATCTACAACAATATATATAGTAGACTCTTCTTATGTAACTCTGCTCTATTATGATGTATTAATTCTAAAATATTTCCCGATATACAATTTGTCTCAATATGATTCAGGTTTCTCCCTAATTGTGTTCTAACAACTTCAACCTATATTAAATATATTAAATGAAAAATTATATTGTTTTCACTATTATTGTATAGATAAGATATATACATAAAACACACAATAGATTCCTAATTAATATAAATTTTAAAAAATGAGTAAAAAATATAAAATATTTGAGATTACTAAAACACACAGTTAAAATAAGATAATTCTCTATGATACATAAATACACAAATTAATTAATGTTTTAATTATATTGATAATACCTCTTGTGCAATGGCTTCATCATTCATTGGTTCCCAATCCATGTGTTGCGTGCGTGCGCGTCTCGTGTCGAGCGCGTGTGTCAACGCACCTTCTTTATAATTTAATTAATTTATAAATTAGTACAGTTATAATTTTTAATAAATTTATAAATTAATTTATACATTAATAAATTTATAAATTAATAATTTAATATGAGATATATAAATATGTATATCACGAAAATATAAAATCTATGGCACACAGCATATTTTTCTTGCTAGCTATAATGCGTTATAAAAAATGTAAATATATATGTATGTCTAGGAATTGCAAAATATATATGTATGTCTAACAATTAGAATTAATTAATTCTAGCATGAAAAATGCATAGGATGCCTAAAAAATAACTTTACAAAATTATACACAATACATTATAAGGTTTTTTTAATGAAAAAATACATTTTGATTTATGAAATTAAGTGAACAGCAAAGATACAATAATATAAAGTTTTTGTTCTAAATTTATATAAATTATAAAGTACTCTAAAAATATGTATATAAAAAAATAGTACAACTTAGTGTTAAAGTTTGTTCGGATTGGCTTATAATACTAAAAGTAATTTCATATAAAATATTCATATAGATACATATGTTATATATATCCATATTATCTTACATTAACAATAGTAGGCAATATTGGGCATCTTAAATATATCCTTATATACATGATCATGTTCCTAGATATATCATTTATTTAAAAGACATGGATGTTAAAAATGCTCTTCACTTTGACTCACAATCAAATAAATCATAGATGATTTATTTGTATTATATTTATTTATATTATATTTATATTATATTATATTTATATATTTATAACTTTATGCATTAAAAAAATTTTTACATTAAACTTATATGCATATAATACCTGAATATAATATAAATAAATATTTCCATCATTTCTTTCTTAGTACAGACATGTATAAGACTGATTCCATTCTTTTATATATTAATGTTCTATAAATATTCTTCCCAAAAAATTATTTTTCATAAAAAATACGAAAAATGCGAGAATGTTATTTACATGATAACAAATTATCATATTTATATCAATGCTATAAAATACTTCTTCAAAATTATCCTAACAATCGTTTCAATCAGGAAGAGTGATAGTTCGCAAAGAGTCTTCGGGAAAAGTTGCTATTTCCGCGACAGTGCTGAAATTAAAGGGAACTGCTATTCCACCATCAAGAACTAAACCTCCATCAAAACACTCTGATCTTATGGTGATCCTTTTACAAAAACCACGAGGATATATGCGCTTTGGAACGGACACTGCATCAGTCATTATCATATCTCTTATCGAATAACATAGTATGGAATCCTCTGTAAATATTTTTATACAATGAATCCTTTAGAATTTTGTTATATAATCTCGTAAGTCGAACATTTTTATAAAATAATAATAATAATAATAATAATAATAATAATTACCGCACAATTATCTTTTGTAACATCCTTTCTTCCTTCTTTCACTTTATTTTAAACTCTTTGTCTTCTTTATTTCCTCCTTTCTTTCTTTAAAACATTAACTAAAAATAAAATATATAACACAAAGTATCAATTTTTTATAATATATAAAGTATTAATTAAATATCAAAAACACAAGTTCTATTAGAAACGTTATCTGAACTTATCTGATGAAGTAATCTTGAACACGTCCAAGGAGAAAAGAGAAACCTTTACCTTGATTTTTAACATAATCTTTCACTTAACCCGGCTGTTACTAATAACCTTCGATTTACATAACTGTCAAAACGCGCGATCTTCGCTGCGACGACAGTTGCTCACGAAGTAAGCCCAACGAAAGAACCAATCAGCATCGCGGAAAAGCGACAACAATACTTTCGAGATATGCGAGAATCGATGTCATGCACTTTTTCAGATAGGACTAGATCGTCGCGCGCGCTTCGCGCGCGCCAATGCGATTATCTTATTTCGATATTTTACAGCATATAATTTGTATATTATTGCAAAACTAAAACTTATCTATTTTAATATATAATTCCTACCTCTTCCAATACTTCTCTTCTTTTTCTTTCTCATTTACTTTCTTCTCCTCTTTTACTCTTTCTCCATTTTTTTATACATTCTATTGTATATTTTCTTTTTCGATTTTCTTGCTTTCTCCTCATACTTGATCTCCATTTTCAATGCTCTCATTTTTATTTCTTTCATTTTCGTCTCTTCCATTATTATGTAATTTGGCGTTCTTCTGTCCAATCTTCTGTCTAATCTCCATTTCACATATTTCCTCTTTATTTTGTCTAGTTTTTCTTCCATCTTCCATATCCAGATCTCTGCTCCACATAATATGCTATGCTTGCTATTAAGGTTTCAAACATCTTCATTCATCTTCTCCTGTTTAAAATCCTGTTTAAATAACCTTTCTCCTACGCTCTATGTCATCTTTATTGCTATCGTTGCCTTTCTCATCTTCTCTATTATGTGTTTCTATGATCCTCCATTTTTTTACATATTTTATTTTTTTTTTACAGCATATAATTTGTATATTATTGCAAAACTGAAATTTTATATTTTGATCTATGTATTATTATATATATACATGAGCAAATAAATATTTTTATTAATATTATGTTTTACATCTGTTGATACTCACTGTATCTGCTTTACTTTAAAACGTTAATTAAATTTTATTCCTCTATTTGTTAAATTATCATCTTAAATATAATTTTTATATATTACAATTGTAAATCTAAAAACTTATGTATATTTTAATGTATATTATTTATATCATGAATATAAACAAATATTCTTATCAATATTATAATTTATACCTTACTATTATATATATGTTAAATTCTTTATTTAAAATTTAATATTTTTTATAAAAAATTAATTTTTTTAACATTCTGATTTTAATTGTATATAACATGC
This sequence comes from Nylanderia fulva, assembly GCF_048542155.1. Taxonomy (NCBI): domain Eukaryota; kingdom Metazoa; phylum Arthropoda; class Insecta; order Hymenoptera; family Formicidae; genus Nylanderia; species Nylanderia fulva. The sequence goes on along the minus strand of NW_028190267.1, from coordinate 190,964 downwards.
ACATATAAAGTTTGTATCATTATATTCTTTTTTTTCTATTAATTTTACAAATACTACAATATCATGTGTTATAAATATTTAATTAAATAATATTTAATATAATTTTAAATTAATTTATGTTTAATTTTAAAATACTTTTGTTATTTTCTTTTAGATATTTTTATATTAAATATTGAATTCTAACTTATTGTTTCAATAATTTTTCTTGTCATATATGTACAAAATAAATTATTTTCTATTATTTTATTTGACAATTACTTTTGTAAAAGTAATTCGACAATTACTATTGTAAAAATGCATCCTCAGAGTTATGCTTGAAGAAATATGGAATAATCCATTTTCAAAAAGCATTTTTCATCACAGAATGCACTTTCGAAGAAATAAAAATATATAAAACATATTATATTATAATATATTAAAATTTATATCTGTTTGTAATGATAAATATATCATTACAATGTTTGTAATTGTAAATATATAACATATAATATAAAATTAAAAAATTGTAAATATGTATATATAATATAAAATTTACTATTATAATTTATTTAAAGTAATTATAATTTACACTGTAAAATACCAGCATTCTTATTGAAATATTTCTGTATATACATAATTTTTAACCAATCTACTTTGTTTTTCTTGTCCTAAATAAATTTCTAATGATTCCCAAGATCTAACTCGTGAAAATGCAACATAAAGTTGTCCATGACTAAAAACATCTTTTCTTAAATCGATTGCAATTTTATCAAATGTTTGTCCTTGTGATTTATTTATGGTCATAGCAAAAGCTAATTTAATTGGAAATTGTCTTCTTTTAAATACAAATGGGTAAACATCTTCACAGTATAAAGTTATACGATTTAAAAAGATAATTTCTCCTCTTTTATCACCAGTCAGAATTTCACATTTTAACAAATTATTTCCTAATTCTAAAATTAATAATCTTGTTCCATTACACAAACCTTCGCTGATATTCAGATTTCTAATCAACATGATAATTGTATATTTTCTTAATCGGAGTTCATAAGGTGGAAGATTTGTTGGATTTAAAGTATTTAAATATTCTGTTAAAATAGCTTCATTAATATCATTATTATCATTAGTAGTTTCAGTAGTATCTATACTTGTGTATACTCTTTCTGTTGATTCATCAAGTAAATTTACAACTTGTTTGTTTAATTCATCCACATCAACATTTCTTGCAGAAAGTATAACACGTTTTGCTGCAAGTCTATACTGATTGTGTTTGATTATTTCTTCGTATGTATCTTTCGTTATATTTGCATTTAAATTTGCTACACATCTTAATGGAATTTCAATATTATTAGACTGATCATTTAGAGAACCATTACCCAAATCTAATAAAAATTGAGCAAATTCCTGTTCATGTGGTAAAATACGCATATTTTCTGTTAATGAAAAAATTTTGAAATATTGCCATAATGAACTGAATTTAATTGATAAATTTACAGTTTCAGAACGTGTGGCATTTTGTTTTACTGGCAATAATTGTCTGAAATCTCCACCAAAAATAACAATTTTTCCTCCAAATGGTATATCATTATGCATTAAATCTTGTAAGAGACAATTCATTACTTCAAGAGCATATCGCGGTGCCATTGGTGCTTCATCCCAAATAAAAACATCTGTTTTTTTTAAATAATCAGCTTCTTTGGATTGAACTTTTATATTCGATGTTGAATCATTAAAAAGAGGTACGGGCAAACCTAAAGTTTTATGTGCTGTTCTTCCATTTGGTAGTAATGTTGCAGCGATACCAGTGAAAGCCATTGTATTAACAACTTTGCCTTGAGATTTGAGTAAATAGTATAATGTTGTGTAAACAAAAGTTTTACCTGAACCTCCTGGACCGTCAATGTATAAGCATTTTTTTTGTTGACTGTTAGTTTTTGTTAAAAGAGTTAAAACATAATCAACAACATTTTTTTGACCATAATTTAACTGGCTATACTGTTGCTGACCACATAAAGCTTCTCTTTGCAATTGTTCTGCATCTTCTTCTTCATATTTTATCTTTATTTGTTCCATTTCTGGAAATTGCTTAAGTTTCCAACTTTCTTTGCGAAGTAATTGATTGATTTGAGCATAAGCTTTTTTTATTCCAATGACTCGTCCAAATCGTCGTATGTAATCTTCGGACATTGCAACTTGAAATTCATTCCATAATTCTTTTGGATGCAATGGTTGGCAATGCATTAGTATTCGAACAAAAAGATACCTAAGTTGTCTTGGCATCATCCATATAGAAGCTTTGCTAATTGCACGTTTCCATTCATCATCATCTTCAATTAAACCCAAAGCCAAACATGCAGAAGTAAATGTTTGATGTAATACACCATTAACTGTTTTTAAAGCATTATAACTTGTTGCTCCTTTAATATTCAATAAAAGAATACGTAAATGGAATAATTCAATTTCAGTTGGACTAACTGAGTACATTCGTCCAATACAATTAAATTTACTCTGACGTTTTTCCCAACGACTAATTTGTTTTCCATCAAGAATTACTTTCTTGAACACGTAATATAAAGGTATATCTGTATATACATATTGGTGTGCATCAACATCTCGTTTATTTAATTCAAAATAATCCATTAACATTGTTATACGTTCTAAAGCAGATTGTAAATCTTGTTCATTTAAATGATCAGAGATAATTACATTTTGTTCACTTGGCAAATGTACAGGTAAACGAATGATGGCATGACTTTTTTCTTGCAATATTTTATTTACAATACGCCAATAAGCTTCAACTGGTCCTACATAACGTGCTTCAATAAAATCTTTGATTTCGTCATGAACAATTTCCATATTATTCACATCTTCTTCTATAACTACAGATGCTGCATCGTGACCTTTGTAAATATATTTATATAAATACTTTACTGACTTGATACTTGAAACAACTTCAACATTAATATGACAATTAAAAATTGTTGATAATATTGGACAGTAAGGAACAACAAATCGATTATCTACTACAAATCCTCCAGGTTTCTCATACAAAATGCTAGTGTCTCTTCGACGGTATTGTGGATAACCATTTTCATCCATAGTTGTTTCCTCGTGAAAAGATTTTGGAAAATGCTTTGAACATTTTCCATTTACCATACACCAATTACCACATGGTCCATGAATCATATTTTTCATGACAATTTCATGCAAATTTTGATCAATAGCAGGATCCGGAATTTCAGCAGAAATATACTTATCAACGGTTTCCGAATTAATAATTTTGCATTGTTGTTTTAAAGTTACTAATATATGCACATGCGGCAAACCACGTTTCTGAAATTCGATTACATAAACGAATGCTTTTACTTCACCAAAAAATTTTTGTCGAACAATCAAATCTATCAAATAATTTTTTTTTTATATCAAATACTCTAGCACAAATATCAGGTCTATCAGCAGGTTGTTGATTTGAAAGTAAATTTTCTTTAATTTCGAGCCAATTTGGATTACAAGTCATTGTAATAAAAACATCTGGTTTACCATATTTACGAACAATAGCCATCGCATCTTGATAATTTTGCATCATATTTCGAGGTGAACCAATAAATGTTGATGGAAGTATCATTATTCGTCCAACACGAGCATTAGCATCAGTCGCTTTTTTTTCTAAATAATCGATTAGTCCCTGATGCTTTTCCACTCTCAACTGTTTTTGATTTTCTTTACACCAGTTAATTCTGTCTTTTTCTATTTTTACATAATTGTCAACAAGCCATTGTTGAAATAATCGTTTACCCATTAAAAAAATATTAGTATTGTCACGAATAGCTATTCGATATTGAATGTACATAGATCTAGTTACACGTTTTCCATTAATTTGTTTAATATTATCGTGCCAACCTGGCGTACCATGTGGATAATACATTGGATAAATCCAAGGTTCAACGTTTGGATCCATTGTACTAACGTATTTTAAAGTTTTATCACGTTTGTTTCTAATTGTAACATAACAATCAGGAATATCTCCATCTGCAGTAGTTGAAAAAATTGCAGCAACTTCGTTAGTTCTTTGAATATTATATCTTCCGCGATCAATACCTGTTTTCTTATTTAAGAATGCCATTTTTAAATTAGGCACATTTAAACCTGAATTTTCTTGATTACAAACTTCTTCATGCATCATTTGATATGACTGAGCAAACATATTATTGCTGCGAATAATACCATCTAATGTATGTAATAACTCTTCATCAAGATTTGTATTTACATTTAAACGACATTCTGTAGCTTCGTTAGCGTCAAGAATGAAAAGCTGTCAATAACTTGATTGTTCTTGTGCAGCAGGATATAATGCAGTATTAATTTGATAATAAATTTGACCTTGAATTTTGAAGCAATAAGGACTTCGTCTTTGTGCATTAAAATTAACCAAGTTAGCATTAAAAGAGACAAAAGAAAATGCACTATTATAACTTCGCAGATTTTTAAAGAACTCTTTAGATTTTTTATGATTTCCAAAAAATAACTGTTGTAGTTCATCAGGAAATGGTGATAGAGATTCCAATATAACTTTTCCATGACTACAACAATCATTGAATGAATTACATTTATTATAAACTTTTTCAGCGTGAAAATGTTTTGCTTTACAATATTTGCACTCTACTTCCATTTTTCCTATGTAATGTTGATTTATATTATGATAATTTATGTTTTGAAATCCTTTATAATTGGCTCGACAATTTTGCATTTTTCTTTTATCTGTGATATTTTGTAATTGTATATTATCAATTTCGGAAAAATTATCATTTATATTTACTGAAATTAATTGACTTGAATCTGTAGTATTTTCAACACTTGTAAGTGTACTTTGTTCATGGTTGACAGTTTTTTTAATTATATTAACATTATCGTTATCAAGTTTTGAATTTGAAGTTATCAAAGAACTATTGCTCGATAACTTTGATATGCAGTTGTTAATTGTAGTAACAGAATTGCTCAAAGTCGACGTTGTAATAACACATTTTATTACTGATGAAGCAAGATAAATATTGTTTGTGACCAAAGGATTTTGCGATTTAGACACTGCAACTGATGAACTATTATTTAATAAATTTCTTGATTCACAAACTTTAGATGACTCAGCTATATTGTTTGTTGCATTTTCTTTTTTTCTCTCGCGGTATTTTTGTTGATTTAAAGCCTTTCGTTCTCTCTTTAATCGCTGAAATTCTTCTTCTTCCTCTCGAGTACGAATAGCTTTACGTTTACCCATTTTTAAATTATTTTAATTAAATCTTTTTTGTTAAATGTTTACACAGATCAATAAAATTTAAATATTATAAAATGTAACGAATATAAATGTATATACAAACAAAATATTTGTTTATATAAATTGCGACCGCCTCTCCGTCCTCTCTCGTCAAACTAAGAGAGAGAGGGCGAGAGAGACTGCTGCGCAACCTCGTCGTGCCGCTCTCCGTTCTCTCGATACTTGCTCGGTATCACTGATTGCTCGGTATCGTATCTTTTTGGGCGCCAGGTGCGGTCAGGCCGCACCACTCAACAATAGCTCAACTAATAATCAGCGGACACGACGGCTCGGCCTCGGTAGCTCGGTATCAACAAGGGGTAGAGTGTCGTGGTTCTTTCCGTAAGGAGATTTGGAATCGCAGTCCCGGAGAGAGAGAGGAAATCTCGATATTGATTGTACTCAGAAATAGGATAAAATAAGAATATATTTTCAGTTAATAGTATATAAATGGTGTGAATCAAAGTAGTTATAATTTTATTATCGAGCCGTTGGGAGATCGCTGGGTGTTATCGAAATCTTTAGTTATCGTTACTCTCCTCCCTTTGTAACCGGCTCGGAATCGAATGGATCATATACCAATCCAGCGTAACTTATTCTCAAATTTCGTTAATTAATGACTCGATACAATGCTACAAATATAATATACTACGATATGACTGTCGACTCGTTTCGGTGCCCCTCGGAGAGGCGAAGAAGGCAAAGATTTACGCAATAACTTAATGACGCGGAAATCGATGTGAGTCCCGTGAGTCTCTCCACTAATTCTCGGTACTAAACGATTTACAGCATAATTGCTCGGTATCGTTAATTTTCTCTAATGACTCACGGATCTCTGCCGAATCCGCGCTTACCGGACGATCGAGGAGGTGGCCTTACAATATTTCGCCGTCGCAGTGGGCTGTAGTGGGTCGTTGTCCCTGGGTGTGCTCGCAGGACACCGGCTTGCCGAACAGTGATTTCCTTTCGGGCCGGCGGGACCTCGGCAGGTACGCTGGTGGGGAGGGGGAAGACAATGCGCGCCACCCCGGCCCGGTTGCCAGGTTTCGCGGCAGCGTTGCGCCCCGCGCCGGACCCGGAATCGATCCTCGTATCGATTCCGGTGTCTCGCGGCTGGTCGCGGACTTCCGCCGCCAAATTCAAATTCCAGCCCTCGGGAGCGATGATGTAGCAGGTCCATTTTCGGCGGTCCCGTCCACACCTCGTATGGCCGTATGCTGATGTTCCAAACGACCTTTCTTGGCTGAGGGAAGTCGTTCCGGGGTGATCAATCCCGTTAGATCTCCGTGTTTCTCTCGAGGCGTGGTGGCGGGCCCCTCAGGGCATCATCCTTGTCGAGGGATGTAGGCGCCTTTTACTCCCTGATCTGGACTGCTCCTGTTCGTCCCATTGAAGCTGTAACGAGTTTCTCTGCAGTATCGCTTCCTTCTTTTCTCGGTACCGTGTATAGGTTATCGTTCGTAATACTCACCGGGCCGGTCGCTCAGTCTCTGCTCCTCCCCTTTCGAGGTCGTTCCTCCGTCGCCTGTCCGGGTCCTCTTCTCCCTAAAACAATGGCCGTTCTCCTGGCCTACCACCTCGATCCCGATACAGAGTGCGGGCGAGCTAGCGAAAAGGTCGCTGCTCACCCGCACGAGACACAAAATAATATAGCGCTCTCAGACGCTTCCCGGCCGGGCGCGTCCGCCCTTGTGACGGGCTCAAAAGACCACGTCACAAAATTTTAAATTAATTTTTAGTTAATAAATTTGTAGTTAATAAATTAAATAACAGATTATTATATAATTTTATTAAATTTTATTTAAATGAAAATAGCACACTGATGATTTAAAATTAAATAAAATATTACATAAAATAACAGTTTTTATATTACACAGTTGTTAAATTATAAATTTCAATATTGCACTTACATTAAATATCAATTTAATAATAAATAACTATAACACGATAATATTAATTTAACATTTAAATAAAAATTTAATTTAATTTTATATAGCAAATATAGTTGTTATGTAACAAGTATATGTATAGTGTTCTTGATAATAAAATATTTAAATGTAAATCAAACATTCATTAATTTCTTACAAATTTCAAATATCAACAATTAAAATATCAAATAATACTTGTAGTGTTACAACTATAATGTTAAATATTTATGTCAAATTTTTATCTAAATTTTCACAATTATGTCCAATTGTCAAATTACAAAAGCTGGATTGGAGCTTTGTTTTAGCCAAAAAATATAAGTGGCTACCAAACCTAAAACAAAATATTTTTATTAGCTTATTCATTATTTATATATATTAGCTTATTTATTATTTATATATATTAGCTTATTTATTATTTATATATATTTGTCTTATTATGTGAAATATTTATTATTAATAAAAATAAAAAATAAAATAATACCTGAATATGCTATATTTTGCTCATATATATTCAGTTGGATCATATATATTCAACGATAAAAATCAAATATCAATCCACTGTAAAAAAATTAAAATTATATTAACACATAAAACTATTTAAAATTATTATTTTATCTTTAAAACAAATAAATTTTATATTATCTATATGTATATGACAATGTATTTAATAGGTATATATTATATATTATCAATTAATGTTATTTTGTATTTTTAGCAAATATTTTGGCAGTGATATCATTTCTTTTCAAGAATATAGTAACAAATATATTATATAAAAAATATATGAAATGTTAATACACATTTGATCTTAAGTATAGTTATAAAGAAAATCTCAAAGTCAACTTAAAAATTTTTAATAAAACCCACATTTTTATTTGATATTTTTCTATACCTTATCTCGAGAGCTTTTCAAAATATTACAAGAAAATATTTTTTTAAATTAAATACTTTTTTTAGTTAAAATATTTTAAACAGAAAGTTTCAGAAGTGTTTCAGAAAAAAACATTTTCGGGTAGAACACTCTCATATCATTCAAATCATCCTATATGCCACAAAAAAAGTGTAATATATAATTTAGTAGACCGGTCAATATTATTATCACATCCCCGTTTTTATAGTAAAAATTTAACATTAATCATAGAGATTTTATTGAGCAATAGTTATCCTCTTGATCTCATTTTCTCAGAAATCAATAATAGACTGAAGTTCCTTATTGTTAATAGATTAAACAAAGAAATGACTCAAGATATAAATAACGAAATCATAAATAATGACAATAATAAAAAATTCATAGCGATACCTTATATTGAAAGAATCTCGGAACTAGTAGCATCAGAATTAAAGAAATCAAATATAACAGTAGGATACAGATGTCTAAAGAAATTAAATAGAGTCATAAAAACGCAAAAAGACAGAGATAAGCTCCAAAATAATTCGGGGGTCATATATAAGATTTCGTGTAATAATTGTGATGCTACATATGTAGGACAGACGAAAAGACAATTAGGTACAAGAGTAAATGAACATAAAAATAATATTAGATTAGATTCAGCAAGGCACTCGGTGGTTTCTGATCATATTGTAAAATTTACACACAATTTCAATTGGAACGACACAAAAATCCTAAATTATGAAAAGAATTATTATAAAAGGTTGATATCAGAAATGATATATATTAAAGAAGAAAACAACAGTATCAACCTAAAAAAGGACACCGAGCGTCTTGACGGTTCTTATTATGATATTCTAAAAAAACTGTCTACGTCATCTTAAAAATTGGGTATATATACAGCGCGCCGACATTGTAAGATACAGATATCGAATTGTTTTTTAAAAAAGTACACATTGTGATTATGTTAAGTAAAAAGAAATAATTTTTTAAAAAAAGTGTTATGTTCGTTGACAAAAAAGTAAGTTAATACTATTTATTAAAAATCTAAATGTAATATTTGAGCGGATATATTAATTTGTTCACAGTGTCGTTACATAATATAACAGCATCTGACGCTCTAACTCATGCCAACAAACATGAATTTTGTACTGCGTTCGTCATATAATCTTATAATTGTTGTATTTATTTATGATGTCGAAATGACTAAATTAATTTTTTAACATATTATTAGGATATTGAGAAAGACTGTCGTACAGTCGAAACGTTTATCTTAACTTTTGTATAGTATGACGTAAATTAATAAATAAATTTTTCAATTAATAGCATATAAGCTCGTTAAGTTGGCCTTTTATTATATCACATATTTTAAACAGTATTTTGACATCAATCACAAAATATCTCGTAAAATGTTAAATTTTGTGTAATCATAACATTTTATATATACATAATATTATATACATCATATACTTAATATTTTATGTACATAAGACAAATCAATTAATGTAAATAAAATATAGTTTTTTCTTTAAGACAACTATATATATAATTTTACCAATTCTATCCTTTTTATACTATATCTTGTATAAATTTTATACAAACTAATTAATATAAATTTTACATAAATTTTTTAAAAACTACATACAATATTAAAATTATATAAAATTTATATACATTGTTCAATGCTGGTTTTATATATATATAAACTATACACGTACGCACACGCACGCACGCACGCACGATTAGGAATGGAATACCTCATATATTTACATATAATATATATATATATATATGTATAAATATATACAGGGTGTCCGGTAACTAACAGACCAACGATTACAAGTGGATTCTTTGATCAATTTGGGAACGATTTTTCCTCAGCGAAAATGTCGAAAAAGATCATGATTTTTTACAACTTTCCAATATTTGTCATTATGTATCTTTATAACTAAGCCTCAAATTAAAATTTTATTATAGTAAACTTGGAAGAGCAGTCGCTCGGCAAGCGAAAGGTCTCGGGTTCGATTCCCGATTCAGCGACTTTCGGATCTATATTTTTCTCTTGCATTTACTTATTTCCGCAGGGGGGTGAAAGGGTTATTGAAATTAATCTCAAATATGAGATTATTTCATATTTTAAAATCTTGGCCGTGACCAAGTAAAATTTGGTGCCTTGTGCACAGATACTTAATCCTAACGAAAAATTTAGTTTCGTTAGGATAACGCACTGTCATCCGCGAGTTGGCTCTTATTGCCTGTCTTATATCTTTAAATTTATATTTATATTACAGAGCCTTGTTAAACTTTTAACTATACCACGCTGGCTTATAGGCGTTTTTTTATCAACATTTTATATATAACAGAGAAAAGTATAGAATCGAAAGGATCTGAATAGCTTAGTTGGAAGAAGAGCAGTCGCCCGGCAAGCAAAAGGTCTCGGGTTCGATTCCCGATTCAGCGACTTTCGGTCTAAAAAGTTTTCTCTTGCATTTATTTATTTCTGTCAGGGAGGTTAACAGGGTTATTGAAATTAAATCTCAAAGATGAGATATTTCATATTTTAAAATCTTGGCTGTGTCTCCAAGTAAAATTTGGTGCTTTGTGCACAGATATCTAATTCTAACCAAAAAATTTAGTTTGCGTTGGGATAGCGCGCTGGTCTTCCGCGATTGGATCTTGGTTGCCGTTCTTACACTTTAAATTGAACTTATTAATTAGGCTCCCAAAACTTTTATTCGAAATTTACGCTTGCATTAAAAGTCGCAAAACTATTTTTAAAAAAAAACTGTCATAATTATAAAACCTAGGTTGTATCCGAAGCAACAGAACAATAAGAGGTAGACCTTACTTTGCAAGAAAAGGTCGCAAACCCATGTTAAAGCAGTTAATAATAAATTTTTGCAATCAAAACGATGGATGGTAAGCATTGCTTTGCATGAAAAGTCGCAAGATATGTGCGCGCAAAGAGTTTATATTTAAAATCTTTACCTACTAAAAAAATATGATGAGTCAACACATATACTAAAGATTAGGTAACAGGGAAAATAATAGCAAAGACCCCTACGCAACGAAAAATGTATCATGAATCAAAACTAGATAAATAGGTTTCCGTGGAGAACTTCGTTTCGCATGGAAAAGTGTTTGCGTGGAACCTGCTCTGCGTGGACAGTGCAAAGCCACGTAGAACCTCGCTTCGCATGGAAAAGTGTATGCGTGGAAACAGTGGGTTCCGCCCCCTGCGGGGGGCTCCACTACCATAAAACTAGACACAATAGGTTTGCGTGGAACCTCGCTCTGCGTGGGAAAGTTGCAAACCCAAGTGGAATCTCGCTTCGCGTGGAAAAGTGTTGCGTGGAAATAGTGCGTTCGCCCCCCCCCCCCTGGAGGGGCTCCACATCGAAAAACTAGACAAATAGGTTTGGTGGAAAAACCCCACTTTACGGGAAAGTTGTAAAACCCATGTGAAATCGTATATGTATTGCAAAGTAAAAGTTAGATGGAAGAACAGATAAGTTTAGATTTCATCGTTTTGTTTGAAAACTATCATTCGACGGTTAAAAATTAATAGACGTAAAAAGTTTTTCTCTGAAGATCTAAAAAATTTTTTCAAAACTATATAGAGTAATTACCGTGAGTACCGTGCTCTCATTATCGTATCGTTTTGTGTTGGAGAGAGCGGTCTCTCTCTCTGAGTATCGTACCGCGGGGCCAGCCGACTTTGAGTTTCGCAAGCCGAGCCCTCCGAAAGTGCCGCCGACAGTCAATCGTATCGAGAACGAGAATCGCAAATTCTCATTTACCGCTGTATTCAGAGTCACGTTTTTTGTACATGTTCTATCATTAGATTTTCGGAATTCGCGTGCAGGCGTTCTCCACGAGTGTGTTAAAGATTTCACTTTTCGACTCGGCGAGAAAATCGTGCAAAAGAGTCACGAAATTAACGTTATCTAGGTGTCACTTTTTTTTTTGTATATCGCGCCGTGTCTTGACGTATATTATTGTGACCTCTGTATATATCGCGTGTCCGCGATAATAAGTTTGAACAACCTAACGTTTACCAATTTTCTTTTGTTTTTGTGAATTCCGTTTCGTATCATCTTGTCGCGAAATTATTTAAAGTATGTAAAATTATTATAATTGATGAAAAGTCAATAGATTAATTCCGTCATAGTTTGAACAGCATACCGTTTACCGATTTTTTTCCGTTGTTAATTCCGTTCGTAAAATATTGTCATTGTCACGAAATTGTTTAAAACATTTAATAATGTTATAATTAATGAAAATTTAACAAATCTCTTCCGTCTTACCGATATTCGCCTCTCTATACATTTATATTATCTTATATTCTACCATACCGTTAGCCAATGTTAATATTTGTTATCTAATTATATTGTCCAATCTATATTTAGTACATGTAAAATTGTTAGTCCTGTTATAGTCCGAATGACTATAACTATATTATAATAAATATAGTTTTAATAATAAATTAGTAAGTCGGCTATTATACAATCATTTGAGAAACGTTCTCACGCTCTCGCGAAGCGCTTATCGCGAAAAGACGCAAACGCGATGAAATATAAGCGTTACACCGAAAACCGCGGATCGCAAGCGAAGAATCAACCTGCTTCGCTTGCACCTAGATAAAAGCGTGTGAATAAAAATTAGCCAATGAAAAAGCTTCTCTACATCTTCCCCCGAAAGATAAGATGTAGAAAAGGGCAGGAGACCACCGTAAACGGAGAGCGAGGCGATGAAGTCAGTCGCTAACAAAAATCCAAAAAGTCAAGTCGCTAATTAGAACCTAACTAGGAGTCGAAGACAAGCCGCAGAATATAAACTATCACCTGTAATCTGACTATCGAGAGCGAGCATACTTAACTAACCACCCAGGTGGGATTATACAGAATTAAACCAACTCAAGAAATAAGGGAAATAAAAGATTTATTCAGATAAACAAGCGAAGTTAGTCAAAGTGGAGACGCCCGCCGATCCTAGGATCCTCATCCTTCAGTCGACTGAGACCCCAAAATTTTCCGTGCCTTCCCGGAGGCATAACAGTCCTAAGTGTCAAATATATATCTGTCAATTTATATCACCACGTGTATGTCTCTTTTACTACCTCTCTCTCAACCATAGACCAAAAATCCTATAGACCCACGACTCTGTATCAAATTTTAAGAAGTTACTACCTTAGGTACCGTTTGGATTAGTATCGTGGCGTATTCACATGCGCCTGGCGCCCAACTTTACCGTGAGTTACCGAAAGTACCTAGGTACGAGTAATTAACTCTTTTGTTACCGATTTTTACCGTTTTAAGGTTTGAACTTGTAGAATAATTAAATTGAACGCTCCCCTGTCCGAACTTGGCGTTTCGGAGCAGGAAAAGACGTTGCAAATTTTTGGCGCCCAACGTGGGGCCACGCCAAGAAAATATTATAGGAAGAGAGAGAGAGTATTATATCTGAAATTTTCTCCTTTTCCTTTTTGAATTTGTTTACCAAAGATTTTTTTTTGTGTGTGAGTTAATATTTTGTGTTTTTTTTCTTTTGTTATTTGAACAGTTTTTTCTCTTTTCGCCTTTTTGTTCTCGTTTTCGTTCTTTTCGTCTATCGTTCATTAGTTAGTGGGAAAATTTTTAGTGTCGTAACAGTGGTACCGTAGTAGACCAATAATTTAAAGATTGTGGGAAAATTTTTCGCCGTAAGTAATTGAGCCAGCTATCCACGTCTTTGAAATTTGTGAGCCATAGGGAAAATAGGCCGATTACGATACCGCAACGCCGTAATTGAGTGCGCCAATTTAAATTTACCGTTTGTTTAAAAATAATTATTGAGAGGAAAGTGCCGACAATTTTCCGCCGTTTTTTTTTCCCTCTCTTTTTCGACCTTTCGTATAGGCCTGATATCGAATATTTTACGAATTTTTTTTTGTTACCGTATATCTGGGTACCGAATACCGTTCCAGTACTTTTGTCTGTTAAATATTTGAACTTGCTTCGTTTCTCTTTTGTTTTTTTCTCGCCCGTGCCTCGTTTATTTTTGTGACCGTCCGAAAATTTTCGGTTATTCGCTGCCGTGCTTGTGATTATCGTTAGCAAAAACAAGCCGAGGGAAAGATAGGAATAGAATATATTATTGTGAGAGATACCTTTGTTTTTTTGCCTTCTCGCTTTCCGTATTGGGTTTTGTTTCGACTTCTAAAGAGGTCGGATAAGTTGATATTTTCAATTTCAGTTATATACATATTTTTTTTGTTTTGTTTGTTGTACGCGGATACAGTTACTCAGCCTTAGGGCGAGTACCCTGGCCTCTTGATACCGTTTCGACCTATACAAAGATACCGAACTTGATCGTTTGTTTCGTATTGAATATTATTATCTTTTTTTTTTCTTGTTCTTTCTTTTTACCTTTGCGGAATAACAGTCGTGTTTTTATTTTCTTGTTTTCTTTTTTGGATATCTTGAATTAACCGTTGAGAGTTAACCTTACTTATTGTTAGTATATAATTTTTTTTTCTTCTTTTCCTTTCATCTTTATATTGAATATTGTTAGAGTCATTATTATAATTTTTTTTCTCTTTTATTATCGTCTTTCCATATTGTTTGTTAGAGTTATTATTATTTTTTCTTCTTCTTTTCTTTTTTTGATCTACCCTTCGGGACTGAAAGTTATTATTTTGCCTTATTTTGATACCGAGATTTATTATTATCATTTTTTTTAATTTTTTAATTTTTAAAGTCTAGCTTACCAAAACTTCTTAGCAAATCTACATTTTTTTTGTTTTGTCTGTTTTTATTTCTTTTTCTTTTCCGTATTGAACTTATTATTATTTTAATTTCTTGTAGCTTCTGAGATTATTATTATTATTATTTCTTTTGATTCCTTTTGTTTTTTTTCTTTCGGATCATTTCTAATCGTTAGTGCGGTTCAACACTCAGTATAATTTTTTTTTATTATTATTTTTATTATTTTATTATTACTTTAGATTTCCTTTTACAAATTTTTTTCTTTTCTTTTGTCCACATAATTTTTTTCTCTTTTTCCTTTTGGGATATTAGTATTGAGGTTTTTTTTTAATAATCGCGTGTAAAAAATTTTTTTCTCTTCTTTTTTTTTTCTTTTCTTAGATTAACTAGTCACTTTAACAGTTTTTTGCTTCGGTTTACTTTCAACTACATTTGAACTTTCCGATTTTATTACCGTTTAGTTTAAAGTTACCGATGAGGCCAGGCAGCGATCCACACCAGTGGATACAAATCTTAACGGAGAGTCAAGCGCGACATCATTTGGCGGATAGGAACCTAAGTACACAGGGAATTGTACCGGTATTAAGGGCGCGACTATTACAATACGAAGAGGGAATAGCGAGAGGGAAAATGGCGACAGAGGAGGGGACCCCCAGCGGGGTATCGGAACCTCTGCTGAGTAGGAACCCCTTAGAAAAGGCCGACAATATATTGTAATGCTCTATCAGTTGAGCTGAATATTGTACCTATTTTATGATGGGTTAGATGGTTTGAAAAAAATCAAAGGTATCTTCCTGAAAACGTGCTTTTATGGTACCAATATGTGATAATTTTATTGTTACTTCTGATTAGTTTTATATTCAAGAAACTAATACTATTATTTTGTTCCATTTCTATGGTGAAACATAAAACAACAAAAAAAACAGTTTGAACCTTATAGACGATATTGATTTATTGGATAAAGCATATTTCCCGATTTTAGACCAAATAAACAATATATAAATAAAATTCACCTTCCTCCAAATAATATATAACGCTCATGAGAAAGATTCTGCGTATATTCAGCCTACAGTTAAAGAATAACACACTATAATAGAGATTAAGTTGACATTAAAATTGTAAGTTATATCAAAATTTAACAAGTTTTTAATGTATATTTAAGAAAATTAGTATAAAGGTTTAACTGTAAGCTATTATTAACATAGATTGAGCATTAATTATTTCCGAGCATTGCAAATATTTAGAAGAACAAGGACAATCTGTTTCACAGCACATTCGCTAATATGACAATTATTGCGTTAAGATGTAAATTTTGTATATTATTACATGTATTTGTTATGATTTACGATTGAGAAGTTACAAGTAAGTGACGAAACGTCTTATATGATTTATTGTAATTTTTATTATATAATACACTAATTTTTCATTGTCATCCTTAATTGCTCATTTAAAGCGTTTACATTGTGAATTAATTTTCATTTACTACGAGATTAACACATGTTTAATTTACATAATATTAATTCATCAAATTTCTATTATGTGCATAATTTTAATTCCCGAATTTTTATTATGTACATTTTAATTGCTGCATTTTTATTATGTATACAATTTTTATTCGTAAATTTCTATTATGTTCATAATTTTAATTTATCGAATTTCTATTATATGTACATAATTTTAATTAGACGAATTTATGTTATGTACAAAATTTTATTGTTGAATTTTTATTGTGTACATAATTTTAATTCTTACATTTACATTATGTATTTTTGATTCGTCAAATTTCTCTTATGTACATAATTTGTATTCTTGAAATATGTTTATAATTTTACAAAATAAATATATATGTATATGTAAATATATATGTACATATATAATTACTTTGTAAAATTATAAACATATTTCAAGAATACAAATTATGTACATAATAGAAATTCGACAAATCAAAAATACATAATGTAAATGTAAGAATTAAAATTATGTACACTGTGACGTGACGCTTTTGGAGCGCCGTCACAAGGGCGGAAAGCCCGATCGGGTAGGACGCGGGGATCTGGAGCGCCCCTCATTTCGGGGAGAGCGCAATCCGTTTCTTTTGTTTTTATTTTTGCGAAAATCGCAATTGCGCGCAGCATCGGCCTGTCGATGCGTGGGCCGTGCGATTCATAGGGAGAGCGACGGCGACGGTCCGAGAGAGCGGCCGGAGACCATTATGTGAAGCAAGAGGAAGCGAGACGGGATGTGCCGGAATGCCGCAGCAGAGAGAGAGAGATGGAGCGAGAGTGAGAGAGAGCACGGGACCTCGCGCAGCTAAGTATCGAGTGGCCGAAAATTACGTGAATATCTCTGGCGCAGAATTTAATGCAGGTGACTTCTTCTAGAGTACCGAGAGAACTCCGAGCCGTATCAACCCCGGAGCCGATTCTGGAGAGAGACGACGGAGGGCCCGGCCAGCCTACCGCCTATTCCCCCAGGAGAAATGCCAAAGAATCAAACTCGGAGAAACATCCTCTCGTACAGCTTTAAAGATACCGGCGAGAAATTACTTTTCGTACTTCAAATGTTGTAGTAATTATTCTGTAAGAGCTTCGACATTATTTCTAAATGGACATCGAAAAACATCATAGTTTTTTGAGAGCAGGCCGCCATGTTATTTTTCTGAGTCATTAACAAATTGGTACTCTGGAATTACGAGCAATTATTTTTCATTGTACGGGCTAATATGAATTTCAAATCAAATCTCTATAAACGACTATTATATTTTGTGCACTAAGAATAACATATCGCACTTATTTTCTAGAATCAAATTGTAATCAGTTTTACTTATATGTATGTATGTTCAATGTGAACTTGCACCTTGAATAAAATATCAGTTACTTTACATGGTAATATATTATTACTAAATTTAGATAATATACACTTTACGTATGTTCACTTTGAACTGGCACCTTGAATAACATATCAGTTACTTTTTGTGATAATTTATTATTAGATCGTTTAAATTTTGAAAGGTTTAAATTTTTGAGTACCTTCTTTTGAACATGACCTTTTCATTTTTATGATTTTTTTAGTTCAGATTATCCAGATAATTTTTTATCCTGAAATATTATATCTTCTATTGGATCATTAATTTCAATTATTAGATTAATTTTTTAAATTTATTTAATTTGAGAATCTATCATCTAAACGATTAATTTTAAATATATTTTTTTTAAATTCATTATTAGAATGATTAAGACCCTACCCACCAATTAATCACAGTTATAATGAAATCCCTACAATTTAAAATTTTAATTAACTATTAAGTTTAAATCTATAAATTATTTTAATATGGCAGATTTTTAGTGCATTGGATTTAAATCCCAAATAAAGAGATTTATTTTCTTTTATTAAAAATTAATACTTGAACTTTATCACTTCAAAATTCAAATTCTCCAATCTATGATATAATTTTTTTTCATAATTTTAACTTTCATCACTTTAATAATTTTTTTCATTATATTTTCAATAATTAATAATAAATTTATTAATCGTTTCCAGGAAAGACATAATTAATGACAAACTTACTTTTATGTACAAAAAAACCATGACATTTTGTAAACAAAATCCCAGCATCATTTTCACAAGAGCAGACAAGGGAAACACGACCGTAGCAATGACCAAAGAATTTTATATAGACAAAGTTGAAGAATTATTAAATGACAAAGATAATTATATGACAATCAAAAACAATCCAATAATAAAAATAGAAAAAGACCTTAACAAAAATTTAAAACAATGGTTAAAAAATGAATGGATCACAAAAAAAGACTATTATTGTTTAAGTTCCAGTGATTCAGTGCTTCCTAAAGCATATGGCTTGCCCAAAATTCACAAGGAAAATGTTCCATTCAGAGTAATAGTATCGTCGGTCAATACAGCACTACATCATTTAGCTGCATATTTACACAACATTTTAGTGACAAGTTTACCCAAAGGGAAAAGTCATGTTAACAATAGTTTTGAATTGTGCAACGCATTGTCTGATCTTAAATTAAATAATAATGAAACAATCGTATCTTTGGATGTGATATCGTTGTTCACAAATGTTCCTGTGGACCTTGCAATAGACAGCATAAATAATAGATGGCATTACATTGAAAACCACACATCAATAGACAAAAATGAGTTTGTTAATGTAATTAAATTCATTTTGACTTCAACGTACTTCACATTCAACGAAACGATCTATAAACAAATACATGGAACTCCTATGGGATCGCCTTTATCTCCAATTATTGCGGATATTGTCATGCAAGATATAGAAACTAGGATTCTTGAAACTATAAAGGTTAATATAAGGTTTTACTATCGCTACGTCGATGATATCTTGCTTTGCTTGCCGGAAGATCAAGTCACATATCTAGTAGAAAAATTTAATGATTGTCACGATAGATTAAAATTCACAATAGAAAGAGAGGATAACCGTAGCATAAGTTTTTTAGATATCTCACTCAAAATTATAAATAACATAATATACATAGATTGGTTTCAGAAAAAAACATTTTCGGGTAGAACACTCTCATATCATTCAAATCATCCTATATGCCACAAAAAAAGTGTAATATATAATTTAAAAGTTCCTTATTGTTAATAGATTAAACAAAGAAATGACTCAAGATATAAATAACGAAATCATAAATAATGACAATAATAAAAAATTCATAGCGATACCTTATATTGAAAGAATCTCGGAACTAGTAGCATCAGAATTAAAGAAATCAAATATAACAGTAGGATACAGATGTCTAAAGAAATTAAACAGAGTCATAAAAACGCAAAAAGACAGAGATAAGCTCCAAAATAATTCGGGGGTCATATATAAGATTTCGTGTAATAATTGTGATGCTACATATGTAGGACAGACGAAAAGACAATTAGGTACAAGAGTAAATGAACATAAAAATAATATTAGATTAGATTCAGCAAGGCACTCGGTGGTTTCTGATCATATTGTAAAATTTACACACAATTTCAATTGGAACGACACAAAAATCCTAGATTATGAAAAGAATTATTATAAAAGGTTGATATCAGAAATGATATATATTAAAGAAGAAAACAACAGTATCAACCTAAAAAAGGACACCGAGCGTCTTGACGGTTCTTATTTTGATATTCTAAAAAAATTGTTTACGTCATCTTAAAAATTGGGTATATATACAGCGCGCCGACATTGTAAGATACAGATATCGATTTGTTTTTTAAAAAAGTACACATTGTGATTATGTTAAGTAAAAAGAAATAATTTTTTTAAAAAAAGTGTTATGTTCGTGACAAAAAAGTAAGTTAATACTATTTATTAAAAATCTAAATGTAATATTTGAGCGGATATATTAATTTGTTCACAGTGTCGTTACATAATATAACAGCATCTGACGCTCTAACTCATGCCAACAAACATGAATTTTGTACTGCGTTTGTCATATAATCTCATAATTGTTGTATTTATAATAAGGTCGAAATGACTAAATTAATTTTTTAACATATTATTAGGATATTGAAAAAGACTGTCGTACAGTCGAAACGTTTATCTTAACTTTTGTATAGTATGACGTAAATTAATAAATAAATTTTTCAATTAATAGCATATAAGCTCGTTAAGTTGGCCTTTTATTATATCACATATTTTAATTGTATACAAGCCGAAGTTTAATTTATAAAATATATATATTTAAATATTGAATTTGATTCCTTTATAATTCCTTCAAATCAATTAAAATTAAATGAATTATGCGCCGCGTGTAACAAACAGCTGATCGCTTCGAGCGCCCACGTAATCGCCCGCGTCGGATAATGTGTTGCGCCGCTCTTGATTACCGCCCGTACTCGTGCTGTAATTCGCTATTTCTTTTTATATTTCGAAAACTAAGCTTCGGATAAAATTTTGGCAAAAAAAAAATCGTCTTAGAATCGAGTCAGGAATACGACATTTTAAGGACAAACGGTTGTTTTGAATCATCCTGTATATATATATATATATATAATATATACACATACCTATTGATTTATTTAGCAATCTGTCTATCTATTGAGCTATCTATCATCTATCGATCAACCTATCTATCTATCTATCGATCTATCTGTCTCTTCTCTCTTTTCTACATTGCATTCTTTTATATATGCACACGTATATAATAATTTTTTTAAAATATTGTACATTACAAAAGTAAAAATAATTAAATTTATAATCTAAAAATATATAAAAATCTTTTATGAATATAATGATTACAAAGTTTTAGTAGATAATTTTTTGTAATAAATAAATGATTTATATGATTTATTCTTATTTAACTACTGCTCTGTTTTGATAATAATAGCATTATTATGTATTCAATCTCTAAAATACTTTTATATAAATCATTTATTACAAATAATTATTTACTTTATAATCAATTATAATTATTATAGATAGGCCTGTTTATACACATACACACACATATATATATTATGAATTGTTAAATAAACCGCAAAACATTATTGATACTATAATTATTTGGTGAATAACATTATTGACAATAATAATAGAAATAATAGAAAATGGTGTTGTGATTGTGATTGAAACAAACATTCTTTCTAAACAGAGTTCGATTATAGTATAAGTTTCTTGATTTAAAATGTGCTATATTTAAATCATTTAATTATTTTTTTCGTTCAAGTACATTTAACAGCAAAAACTGCATATACGTAGGTATGTATTTGACTCTACTGCCATTACTTGAAACAAATACATTATTTGATATCAACAAATTGGAACTCTGGAATTATTGCAATAAATATTATATTGCGATATAAAATTACGAGTAATTTTTTTTCATTGTACAGACTAGGTTTAAATTTTTGAGGACCTTCTTTTGAACATGGCTTGACCTTTTCATTTTTATGATTTTTTGGAGATAGGGTGAGAGAGGACGAATGAGGGTAAAAGAAGACGAGATAGACGAAAGAGGGTGAAAGAGAACGAAAGAGGGTGAAAAAGGACGTACGAGGGTGAAAGAGGTGAGAGAGAGTGAGAGAGGACGAAAGAGGGTGAGATAGGGCGAAAGAGGGGTGGGAGTGGGGGTGGGGATGGGGGCGGGAGCGAGATGTGGGAGGGAAAGGGGTGGATGGAAGTTGAGGGAGGTGTGAGTAAAAGGTGAGAAGAGATTTATATATATATTATATATCCTAAAAAAATCATAAAAATGAAAAGGTCAGGCCATGTTCAAAAGAAGGTACTCAAAAATTTAAACGATCTAATAATAAATTATCACGAAAAGTAACTAATATGTTATTCAAGGTGCCAGTTCAAAGTGAACATACGTAAAGTGTATATTATCTAAATTTAGTAATAATATATTACCATGAAAAGTAACGGTGATATTTTATTCAAGGTGCAAGTTCACATTGAATATACATACATATAAGTAAAACTGATTACAATTTGATTCTAGAAAATAAGTGCGATATGTTATTCTTAGTGCACAAAATATAATAGTCGTTTATAGAGATTTGATTTGAAATTCATACTAGCCCGTACAATGAAAAATAATTGCTCGTAATTCCAGAGTACCAATTTGTTAATGACTCAGAAAAATAACATGGCCGCCAGCTCTCAAAAAACTATGATGTTTCTCGATGTCCATTTAAAAATAATGTCAAAGCTCTTACAGAATAATTACTACAACATTTGAAATACGAAAAGTATTACATTAGAAGAAAATTAGATTAGAATAAGGATTCAACGTATTTTTAAAAGCTCTATACACACAACGAAGTAAATATACAAAACTATATACAAATACCTTTTTCTTCTGTGTTTCTGAAGAAAATTGTAAGTCAAATGAAACCTTGCACTTTGAGAACCATGTCACTTACTTTTCAGAGTAGGACTTCCGTTTCCGGTTGCGTGTGAGAAGGTTGAGGTGCTGTCAGTGTGTGTATTTGAGTGAAATATTAGAGGTGTGTGGAAGAGAAAGGGGGAGAGAGAGTGAGAGAGTGAGAAGCTGAAGGTGGCGAATGCAAGGGGAGTGCAGGCAAGTGGGGTGAGAAGTGAATAGAGCGGTGAAAAGGAAGAGAAGTGATGCAGGTAGAGTGAGTTGGCAGTTTGGAAGATAGATCAGGGGCACGAGGGGAGAGGAAGATACTAGGAAAGAGGAGTGCAGGTGTAAAAGGAGAAGAGAGATAGGGAATAGGTGTAGGTGCGGAAAGTCTCTAGTGACAGAGGAACCAGTCGAGGATATAGGGAAAGTCACTAGCAGAGGAGAAAGTAACTGAAATAGGGTATAGGGAAAGTCACTAGACATAGAGTAAAGGAGATATAGATGGAAAGAAAAGAAATAGAGGAGATAGAAAGATTAAAGAAGACGGAGAAATGGGAGAGAAGAGGGAGCACAGGGACGGCAGAGGAGGTTTTGAAAAGGAAAAGGGAGGAATTAGAGGAAGTAGGGTTGAGAAAGGAGAGAGAAGAAAAAGGGGATTTGGAGTGGGCGTTCAGGAGAAGTAAAAAGGTAATAAGGTCGCCGGAGGTTGAAAGGAGGGAGGAGGCAGGAGGGATAGGGGAGATATTGAAAGAGATGGGGAGGGAATGGAAGGAGGAGATAATTCAGGAGATGAGAAAGATAAGAAGAGAAATTAGAGAAGAGATCAAGGAGGGAGTAAGAGGGCAGGAGGAGTTAAGGGAGAAGGTAAGGGGGCTGAAAAAGGAAATGGAGGAGAGGGAGAAAAAGTGGGAGAGAGAAAGGGAGGAATTTATGGAAAGGATTAAGGAGATGGGGAAGAAAATGAAAGAATTAGAGATAGGAAAAAAGGGGGAGAGAGAGAAAGGGGAGAAGGGAAAGGAGAGTGAGGGGATGGAAGATAGGATTAAGAGGATGGAATGGAAATGGGAGAGAAAGGAAAGAGAAGAAAAGAGAAAGAATGTGGTAATAAAAGGAATTAAGAGAGAAGAAGGGGGGGTGAAAGAGGAGGTGGAGAAATTATTGAAAGAGATAGGGGTAGGGG
Organism: Nylanderia fulva; assembly: GCF_048542155.1. Taxonomy (NCBI): domain Eukaryota; kingdom Metazoa; phylum Arthropoda; class Insecta; order Hymenoptera; family Formicidae; genus Nylanderia; species Nylanderia fulva. Next base: position 167,093 of record NW_028190267.1, on the reverse strand, counting down.
GGCAGGTAGAGGAAAGTGAGGAGAATAGGGGAGGGGAGAAGGGACGGGACAAGTATAGCATTAGTAAGGGTGGGAGAGATGGAGGTTAAAAGGGAGATAATGGAAAAGAAAAGGAGGTTGAGAGGAAGGGAGGAGAGGATTGAAGAGGATCTAACGTGGAAAGAAAGAAGGATGATGTGGAGATTAGGAGAGTTGGCGAGATGGGAAGAAAAAGAGGGAAGGAGGGCATGGGTAAGGTATGGGAGAACTTGGATGAGAGGTAAATGGTGGAGATGGGACGAGGTGAAAGAGGAACTAAAGGAGGAAGGAGCAGGGGATAAGAGGAGGGAAGAGAGGAGAGAGGAGGGAATAGAAGGAAAGGGGATGGAAACAATACAGGGGACGGGAAAGGAGGGAAGGGAAAGAGTGGGGAAGGAAGGGTGAAAAAGAGAAAGAGAGAGAGGAGGGAAGTGGGAGGTAAAGGGCAAGGGAGAGGAGGGGAAGAAGGAAAGGAGGAAGGAGAAGGGGAGGAAGGATGGAAGGTGGCATTCTGGAATGTGGCGGGATTAAGAAATAAGGACGCGGACTTCTGGGAAGCGGTGGGAGAATGGGATGTAATGTTTTTTCTGGAGACATGGGTAGATGAAAAAGGGTGGGAAAGGATAAAAGGGAGGATGCCGGGAGGATATAAATGGGAGGTGCAATATGCGAGGAGGAAGAGTAAAAAAGGAAGGGCTATGGGGGGAATTATAGTGGGGGTGAGAAAAGGGGTAGGAATAGAAGGAAAGTGTAAGGCGGATAAAGAGGGAATGGTGGAGGTGGGGATAGGAAAAGGAGGGGAGAGATGGAGGTTGGTGGGAGTGTACATAAATGGGGAGATGGAGAAGAAGCTAGGGGAAATGAATGAATGGATGGAGGAGGAGGGAGACAGAGTAAGAACGATAATAGGGGGGGACTTTAATGCAAGAACGGGAAATTTAGGAGGAAGAGTGGAGATAGGAGAGGAGGAAAGGAGAGGAAGGGAAGGGGAGAAAATCAAGAGATACAAAAGTAAATGGGGAAGGGAGAAGGTTGGTGAAGAAGTTGGAGGAAAAGGGGTGGGCGATAATGAATGGAGGAATAGCAGGGGATGAGGAAGGGGGGTGGACATATATGGGGCCGAATGGGAAATCGGTAATAGATTACATAATAGGTAATGAGGAGGTAAGAGAGGAAATCAGGAAGTTAGAGATAGGTGAAAGGATGGACTCGGATCACATGCCGTTAATAGTGTGGTTAGAAGGGAAAGGAGGAGGAGGGAGAAAGAAAAGGAAAAAAGAGGAGGAGATAGGAACTGGACGGAGGAGGGGAAGGAGGAATTTAGGGAGAAGATAGGGGAAATTTGGGGGAAGCAGAGGGATGAACAAGAAGAGGAGGGTGTAGAGGGAGAGTGGGAGGAGAAGAAAAAGAAGATACAGGAAGTGTTAGATAAGGGGAATGAGAGAGAAGGAAAGGAGAAGAAAGAAAAAAAGAGAGGGTGGTTTGATAGGGAGTGTAGAAGAGAGAAGGGGGAGGTGGTAAAGGAGTTAAAAAGGTGGAGGAGGATAGGGGGGAAAGGAGAAGAATACAGGAAAAAGAAAAAAGAAGTATGAGAGATTATGTAGAAAGAAGAAGGAGGAGGAGAATGAGGAGTGGACGAAGAAAGCAATGGAAGCGAGGACGGAAGGGCAGGTTTGGGAGGTGGTTAGGAGGGAAAGGGGAAAAGGAAAAGGAGGAATGGGAGAGGGGATTGAGATGGAGGAATGGAACAGATATTTTAGAGATCTATTAGGAGGGGTAGAATCGAGAGTGATAATGGGAGGAAGAAGGACGGAGAAGGAGAGAGGGGAAGATCAGATAGAAAAGGGAGAAATTAGGAGGGCGATAGGTAGGATAAAGGAAAGAAAGGCGGTGGGGGTGGACGGGATTCCGGGAGAAGTGTGGAAATTTGGAGGAGAGGGAATAGAGAAGTGGGTATGGGAGTTGTGCAATAAGATATGGAAGGGGGAGGGGTGGATAAGGGAGTGGAGTGAGGGGCTGGTGGTGCCAATCTTGAAGAGGGGTGAGGGAAAGGAGGTTTCGGAGTACAGGGGGGTAACTCTGACACCGTCTTTATACAAAGTATATGCGACGGTGTTGGCAGAGAGATTGAGGGGAGAGATAGAGGAAAAAGGGATGTTGCCACCGAATCAAACGGGGTTCAGGAAAGGGATGGGAACAGTGGACAATATTTATGTATTAAATTATTTAATAAACAGACAAATAAGTAGGAAAGGAAAGCAAATGGTTACTACTGTTTGTGGACCTGAGAGCAGCGTTTGATTCGGTGGACAAAGTGAAGTTGATGGCGGCGTTAAGAGGGAGGGGGGTGAAGGAAGAGACGGTGAGGAGGTGCGAGGAAGTGCTAGGAGAGATAGGGTTCAGGGTTAGAATAGGGGAGGAGGTGGGGGAGAAGTTTTGGACGGGGAGGGGGGTGAGACAGGGATGCCCACTGAGCCCGCTTCTGTTTAACATGTTGATGGCGGACTTGGAGGAGGAAATGGAGAAAGGGAGATGGGGGGGTGTGAGATTAGGAGAGGGCAAGGTCTATACATTAGCGTACGCGGATGACGTGGTGCTGTTGGCAGAAGATGAGGGGGGGATGAGGTGTATGATGGAGAGGTTAGGGAGATATCTGGAGGGGAAGGGACTGGAACTGAATAAGAAGAAGTCGAAGGTGATGAGATGCAGAAGGGGGGGAGGGAGGTTAAAAAAGGCTAGTTGGTTTTGGAAGGGAAAAAAATTAGAGGAGGTAAAGGAGTACAAATATTTAGGATATGTGATTCAAAGGAATGGGGGGCAAGAGGGACAGGTAAGGGACAGAATAAAGAGAGGGGCAGCAATTATGGGACAGGTATGGGGAATAGGTAAGAGGAGATTTGGGAATAACTGGGGGAAGAGGTTGTGGCTCTTCGATGCGTTAATATGGACGGTTTTAGGATACGGGGTGGAGATATGGGGATGGGAAGAGAGAGAGGGATTGGAAAGGATACAAGAAAGGTATCTGAGATGGATGTTAGGAGTGGACTGGGGAACGCCTGGATATATGGTAAGGGAGGAATTGCAAAGGGAAAAGATAAGGACAAGGATGGGTAGAAGAGCATGGGGATATGAGAGAAGGTTAGAGGAGGGTAAGGGAGGATGGTTGGCGAGAATATGTTTGGGGGAGATTAAAGAAAGGGCAAAAAAAGGAGGGGAATTGTCAGGGTGGGAGAGAGAAAGAAGGGAATTTTTTGAGGGTAAGGGGATGGGATTAAGGGAGATAGAGGAAAGAAGGGAAAAGGGGGAGTTCAGATGGGAAGAAGTTGAGGAATGGGAAGGAAAGGAACAGAGGGAGGAGAGGGTGGGAAAAATGATAAAATCGGAATATAATAAGTGGTACAAACAGATTAAAGGGGAGGGGATTCCGGGCTATTTGAAGAAAGGGTGGGCGGAAGGTAGATGGAGGAGGATGGCAAGATACAGACTGGGAAATGAAATGAAGGGAAATAGGTATTGGGAAAAGGAGGAGGATAGGAAGTGCAGGATATGTGGGAGAGGGTTAGAGACGTGGGAGCATGTGTGGGAGGAATGTATGGATTGGGGAAGAGAAGAGAGCTGGCAGGAAATGGTAAAGGAGATATTAGGAGAGGAGGGGGAAGGGGAAATATGGTTAAAAAGGTTAGAGGAAGCAAGAGGGAAAGGGGGGGAGAAGGAGAAGGAGGAAAAAGGAGGACAGGGAGATGAGAGAGGGTAGGAGATAAGGGGAGAGAGAGACGGGGAGAGTGTGTGAGTGAGTGTGTGAGAGAGAGAGAGGGAGGGAGAGGACAGGAGTGGAAGAATAACGGTAACCGGAAGCGGAGGTCCAACATAGGCTAAGTAGAATGTAAGATTGCGTAGGTTAAGATAATTTAGAATAAGAAAGGTTAGGGAAAGGCGGACGTGTGTGTGTGTGTAGGTAGGGCAGAATGCGAGAAAAGATGAGAAAGGCGGCGAAAAGGAGAGGCGTGGCGAAAAATGTAATTAGATTAAGTTTTAGGTATAAGTTTAGGCTAAGGAAAAAGGAAGGAAGGAATAAAGGTTTGGGAACGCTCCTTTAAAAAAAAAGCGCCTTGTAATCCCCAATTGGGGCAGCAATAAATATATCTATCTATCTATCTATATGGAAACAGTAATTGTATAAAAATCAAAATTAATATTTATAATATAGAAAAAGTAACGCGTTTTTAGAAACAAAAAATACGATAATTTTTAGCATATTCTATTTATAATCTATAGCCCAAATAGCAACATATATTATTTTGATGTCAAATGATCTTATTCTAACGTCAAATAAGGTCATTTTGACATCAAATTACGCGATTCCCTACCTGGGAATACTACTAATATTTTATTATATATAAAATCTATGTAATATTATATATATTATATATCAATATAATATTTAAGCAATCTGTTCCAAAACTTGCCTAATCTATTTTGACATTAAATTTTATGAGTGGAAAAGAATTAGTAACATCTCTTTATTAATAAACTTTGGTAAATTTTCTGTAAAATTGCATTTAAACGAAAATATAATCATAGACATGATTATATAAGATTTTTTATGAAGCGCAATCTGAACAAAATGCATGTTTAATTAATTTTTATATAGAAAAATGTATGAGACAAGTTTTTGAACGGAATACTTTCATTATAAGAACCCATAAAAGCTTACACTATATAAAAATGCTTAAAATTAAAAGCTACAAATTAAACTGAAAGATATAGTTTTGTTTTCTTTATAATATTCTTTATATTCATAAAAAATCATTAACACTATTTAAATTGTCTTTTTGGAAATGGTGAACAAACGTCATTTTGATTTAAAACATTCTTAAGAGTTGCAAATATAATTGAATTTAATTACAAATTAAAATGTATATATATAATTTTTAATTACATGAAACTAATTTAACAATTACAGTTTAAAAATTTTTTTAATAATTTCAAATTCTGCTTATAAGTGTAATAGTGGGAAAGAAACGTATTGACCTCTAAATGGTAGAACTATTAATTTCCTATTAATGTCATCAATGGACCACATTTCAAGTAAGTTATTATTTTTTTTTATATACTGTATGTCAAACAAAGATGAATTACATGGCTTAGAGTAAAAATCATTTTGTAAACTGTAGCTATAACCTAACAGAACTGTTGAATTTTTATGGCTAACAAAATTTTTCATTTCAATTATTGTTTTATTTTTCAATTCTACAAATCGGTCAGCAGTTCTATTAATATTTAAACAATATTCGGCAGTTTTAAGTACTGAGGAGGATTACAAGTATTTATTAAAGGGCCATCAGAATGTTCCATTAACAATTCTGTAGACAAATTATCATCAGTATTCTTAGTAGATCTTAAAATATTATTCTCTTCAACAATTCGACGAACAACTTGTTGTAAGGGTTGGGAAGATTTACGAACCATTTTTTTTAATTTTTGCATAAAATTTTCAAATGGAAATGCACTAAAATTGTCTAGCGAACCAAATAATTTTACACAATCAGTTAAGTGCAAAAAATTATGTATATTATGAGAAATGAAATCTGGACCATAAATTTGAATAGAATTAGTAATAAAATGCTTCATGAGCTCGTGAGCGTAAGAAATAAAATGTTCATACTTTGAATAATAATTACTAATTAAGATAGTGCTTGCTAAGCTAAGGGTAATAAAACTATTGTAAACTTTAGGAGACAGTACTTGTTTTAAGACTATTGGACCTGTATATAGTAAAAAGAGTCTAAATTCAGTAGCCTTATATCGCTTGCATTCTACTATAGATCGAGTCTTTCGTGAAAATTCACAAGGAATATATTTTCTTAGTTTAAGAAGCAAATTAGTAATATCATTAACATCCTTTGCACGTAATTTGTGAGGAGGTCTACCGAATATCCACCCATAGCGTCTATTGCATAGCAATCTCTTAGTTCCGCCTAACAAAAGATTGTGCATATAGTCCAAGGGCACATTATCAATAAAATTAAAGTTTGGAATGTTAATGAAAAGAGTTTCACCAACGTGATGTTCTGGATAAAGTTTATTTCTAAAAGAATCATTAGTTCTTTTTACAAGATTTTCCGTTTCAACAAAACAAATAACATTATTAATCATTTCTCCTTCTTGATTGCACTTTGTGCAGGAAAAGTAGCCTGAATGACTTTTAAGTGATAGTACAAATGATTTTGCAGGTGTATCACAGAATAACATTTCAATTTTAAATTTGCATATAACGGTCTTGATTAATATGCCATTTGTTGTTAACTTTGCACATTCATTAACAAAATCAAGTAAAAAATCATTGGAATTTGGTTTATCATGTCCATGATAAAGAGCTACTAAGAAAACTTTATTTTTAAGGGCTTCGATTGATTTGACGGAACACAAAATGGGCCAAAATGAACTTGCAGAACTTTTACTCAAAGGTAGCCCATCAATATTAACTGCAAGAGAAAACTCTGTGCTGGACGTTACATTTATATTAAGAGCAATGCATAAAGAATTTAATGTTTCAGCTATCCCAAAATAGTGAAATAAACCCAATCCCATTTTTGTACCATATGCTTTGTTAGGCGTTTTTAAAAGAGTTGCGAGGGTCTGCTGGTATATTATTGGTGCAATAAGAATTAGGATCTTCGCGCAAAATAGTAAGGAACTCTCTCAGTGCAGATAAACTAATGTTGTTTTTTACAGTCCATTTAGCAAGTTTGCAAGATAACTGCTCACTATTTTCAACATGATCTGAACATAAACTTGTTTTTCTAATTATGCTATCAGAACTATGGGTGGGTTGTTCGTCGAACGTCAAATTATCAATGTCTACATAACTCGAACCAATGTTCTCGGTATCAGAATTATAAGTAACTTTATTATTTGAGTAGCTGTACCGATTGGTTTCATCATTTTTATTTTCAACCGTTAAATTTGGAACATGAAATTGATAAGTACTGTTAATAATTGCTACTGATTGCTTTACTTTTTCTTTAATATATCTACACCGGATAGGGAATGTTGGTGACATTGGTATATACATCTCGAAGTAATAATGACGGGACTGATAGGATAGGTTAGCTGTCACCTGTTGCGTGTTATTGTCAACAACAATATTAAGTGAAGTGTATTATTATGGATATATCTCAAGAAGATATAAATAAAGGAGTAAGTTTCTTCTTTTATATTTATTGTTTTTTTCTTTATTTAGGATATTGTTATTATTATTTATTTATTGTTTCTTTATTTATATGTAGGAAGAAGATACTCGCTTGGAGATATCTGAAGAAGAAAACATTATTAATAATAAAAAACGAGTAAGTCTTGTTATTAATAATTAATAAAAATATATAATATAATTAATAATATAATTAATCTGTTGTAGTCATAACATGGCTATATGTATTTATATTTGTCTGCGTAGCCACTTATTTGCTATTAAATTTGCTACGTAGCCACATTGCTATAAATATCCACATATATAATTGTATAAATGTATATAGTTATTTTTTCTCTTATTTGTATATTATATAATAATTATATAATAATTAAAAATATGTATACAAATATATTTATAGTTATACAAAGATATTAGCGCACCAATAATTATGGCAATGCAAACAAATATATTAACTTACATAGCCAATTATCTACTACAAAAGATTATTCACATATGTAATAATAATTAAGGCTATACAAATATATAAACTTACTTGTGATTACATAATGTATAAACTTATATAGCCATAAGAAAGTTAATATATTTGTCAAAGCCATAATTATAACTGCGTACAAGTTTACGTATTTGATATAAGATATTGTTGTCATCTGTCTTTGTCATCTGTCTCTCTCTATCTATCAATCTATCTATCTAGCTATTTTTTTTATTTATCTCTCTATTTATATTATATTATATTAATTAAAAAAATTGTAGCAGAAAAATATTTGGAAAGAATATAGAACATTGCAGTCACATGGTGAGTGTATGTGTGTCTTTATTATTATTATTATTATATTATATACATTGTAATATATATATTACATAATAAAAACTTTTACATGTGTAGGATGAAGAAGCAGAGAGACAAAAGAATGAAGAAACAGCATAAGAACAGCAATAAATTAGAAAATAAATAAAAAAAAATAATAATAAAAAAATTAGAAAATAAAAAATAAAAAACAATTAAAAAAAAAAATAAAAAATAAAAAACAATTAGAAAATAAATAATAAAAATAAATTAGAAAAAAAAAATTAGAAAATAAAAAATAAATTAGAAAATAAAAAAATTAGAAAATAATAATAAAATTTTTTACAAAAAAAAAACTCCCGACTGCTGCCAACAAAATTTTAATGTTTAAATTAGAAAATAATGTATAAATTAGAAAATAAATAAAAAAAAAATAATAAAAAAATTAGAAAATAAAAAATAAAAAATAAAAAACAATTAGAAATAAATAAAAAATAAAAAACAAAACAAAAATTAAAAATAATAAAAGAACAAAAAAATTATAAGTATAAAAAATAAGCTTGTAAAAGTTGGAAATAATCACACATAAATAAAGTCTGTTGTTTATTATATAATTTTTCTTATTTAAATTTATTGTTATCATACATATTTAGCGCTATATAATTTACAAAAATTTCAGATTTTTGAATTCAAAAAATTTTTTTAATTATAATTATTATTATTAATTCTACAATTTACAAGAGCAGTCGGGAGACGCCGCGCTAAATTTGAGACATTTACGCACGCGCACGTTTTATGTAATAAATAGACACAAACACAAATATCGATACTCAACGGACGTACTCACACACTCATACACATGTACGCGCACGAAGTCACGCGAGCACGTACGCACATATGTACGCACTCATGCGCGCAAACACGCGCATACGAACATATGAATACCCGCATTCATACACATACTGACATGCACTCACATACGCACACACGCATATGTATACTGACGCTGCGGAATACACACTTAGCGCGGCGTCTCCCGACTGCTCTTGTAAATTGTAGAATTAATAATAATAATTATAATTAAAAAAATTTTTTGAATTCAAAAATCTGAAATTTTTGTAAATTATATAGCGCTAAATATGTATGATAACAATAAATTTAAATAAGAAAAATTATATAATAAACAACAGACTTTATTTATGTGTGATTATTTCCAACTTTTACAAGCTTATTTTTTATACTTATAATTTTTTTGTTCTTTTATTATTTTTAATTTTTGTTTTGTTTTTTATTTTTTATTTATTTCTAATTGTTTTTTATTTTTTATTTTTTATTTTCTAATTTTTTTATTATTTTAAATTCTCAATCAATTCCCGAACCAATTCATCACTTCACTTTTAAAATATCTTATTGTATATCTATTATATACATTATCATTATATTTTCAAATATCTTGTAATCTATTATATACATTATCATTATATTTTAAAATATCTTGTAATATATTATATACATTATCATTAGAATTCTGACAAAAAATTATAAAGTAAAGCAATTTGAAATTTCAACATAAAAATATTCTGAAGTTATTAAGGATTAACGTTTACTTTTGAAATATATCTTATATAATACATATTAATAATATAAATTTTATTAATATTTAAATATTTAAGATATAAAAATTTTAATGATGATTTACTCTAATTGGTCTGGCGAGCACTGGTCTAAAAATTTGTTTTAAATAAAGGCTATTATATATAGAGAGAAATCAACATTAAATTTAATACATATTAAGTCGTTATTATAAAATAAAATTCATATAAAAATTGAGATAAAGTCTATTCATACCAATGCTACTTTATTATCCATTGATGCGTTAATCCATTCTTCTACCTCAATTAATGATTCTTCGGTCATTGGAAACAAATGTACGATTTTCGAAACTTCTGATCTATCAATATTTACGAGAGCTTCGGTGTTTACTTTTGTAGTATTAATAATAATGTTGATGCTATCCAATATGTTATTAACTTTTAGATGTAATAAGCTTATTTCTTCCAGTACTTCCTCATAAAATTCTGAAATTTAAGAATCAACAATAATTTACTAACATTTCACACAAATATATGTGTAAATAGAAATATTCATAAAATATAAAAGAATAACATTATAATACAAACATAATTTACTGACTTGAATTTAATGACTGATATTTTGAAAAAGCATTCTCGCTCACAACCGAATTTGCAGTTGATGCAGAATTTGTCTGTGTAATATCTGTAAAAAATAAAATAATATGGTATATTATAATTTATTTATTAAATATAGTTTTTAATAATAATTAACAATTTGTTGCCACCACATATAGTCATCAACAATATTTTAAGAAACCATATATGTATATTATATGCAACAGTTCAATTGTGAGTTTTACTCATAGATAATAATATTTACCATTCACTGTTTTTTCTGAATTTAGAAAAGATGTCACGGGGTAAATATTTCCATCATTCGAGTCATCATCTAAGGATGTTTCATCAGTATCTGAGAATCGTTTATTTCGATTTTTATTATCTTTTTGCTTTTTTCGTATGCGTTTTCTTCTAATATCTTCATTATGCGAAGATAGCTCATTAGTAGTTTTCGCTTTATTAGCTTTTTTCTTGGCGAGTTTTAAATTATCTAACGACAAAAAACATTTTTAAGAAGTTATTATGTATGTAATGAAGTATGCATAAAAAATAACATATATTAAAATGTAATAATAAGTTAGTAGATATTAAACTGACTACACTGGCTGTCTATTAGATTTGTTAAACTATATTTATTGACGTTTCGACCATACGGGCTGTGGTCCTTTTCAAAGTTTTCTTAAGTTAAGTCTCACCGGAGCGTACTTTTAAATGTCAATAACGATATGCAGTAACTCATTAATGCTTCTATTGTAATTTTGAAAAGGACCACAGCCCGTATGGTCGAAACGTCAATAAATATAGTTTAACAAATCTAATAGACAGCCAGTGTAGTCAGTTTAATATCTACTATCTTAGTATTTCATTCCTGGCGAACGAAATTTAATATTTTATTGGTAATAATAAGTGTTTAGCTATATTAAAAATATATAATTAATTAATTTAGGACTTGCAGTCTGCACATCAGAAAATATATATTAAAAAAATTAATAAAAAAAAAAATATATAGTCAGGACTTGCAGTCTGCACATCAGAAAATATATAGTCAGAAAAAAGCTGCAAAATATTAAGATAAAGTTAATAAAAAAAAAATAAGACAAAAAGAGTGTTTAAAACTAGATAAGGACTTGTTGCGTATTTTCATATTCTTATATAATTAATCAAGCTTACCATATTGCCCCAAGATTACAGCAGGATATGTTTTCCATAATGAACGATCCGGAGTCTGTTGATTTTTTATCTTTTCTTCAATGACATAGCTACTATTACAAGACTCTGCTGGCCAATAACAGGTCGAAGTTTTTTCGCAATACCAGTTTTTTGGTACAGCTTTAACAGTATTTTCCAAATCAAATTTAACTACAAGCCAGGGCATCTTAAACTATTTAGTAAAATTTTTTACATAATGTACAAAACAATGTTACAATGTCTTTCGTTTTTTATCACATCAACCCTCATCCTCTCTCCTCTTAAAATTAATTAAAAAATAATTAACAAATTATTTAGATTATTGTGAAGAAAATATATATTTTATTTAAATTAAAGAAAAATATATATTTTATTTAAATTAAAGAAAAATATATATTTTATTTAAATTAACAAGAAAAATTTATAAATTAAATTATAAAAACAATTATTATAAAAAAGAAATTAAAGATTATAATTAACTTTAATAAAAGTTTCTAAACATTCAATTAAAAAAAATTTACTATATTCAATAAATTTTTATTTTCTAAAATATCCAATAAATTAATTAGCAATCTATTAAATATAGCCAATTAATATATATACGTAATCAATTAATAATCATTATATACATATAATATATTGTATATAAATCAATAATTCAATAATTTTAATAAAAATTTAAATAAAATTAATTTTTTTTATACATTAAACTTTTCATTATACTTTCATAAAACATTTGATTATATAAGGAAATATTTTATGCCAAGATTATTTCGACTAGCTCCAATTTCTAACTATACTTCCAAGAATCGAGTTAAGAATCGAGAATAAACTTTATTGTTTATATCAGTACATATTGATTAAATGTAATAAACTAGTTTATATAACCGTGATATTATTTCTGCTCTTATTAGCTTTTTATATGTGTAATATCTTATAATTTACTAAAAATATTCTCAGAATATACTATAAGATATTTTCAGTATGTACTGAGAAGCAAACTAGTGAGACATAGGAACTTTCTCAGTATATACTTGATATCGTAGTACATATTTCGAATATTCTTAGAATATACTCAATATACTTTAACGATATTCTCAGAACATTTTCCTAATCTACATGTGCTGTGTGGGGAGGAAGGAGTGAACGGTAAGAAAAGAAAAGAAAGAAGTGGTAGCTTAGAAAGTATAGAGAATTTATTGAAAAGAAAAAGGGAGCTGGAGGAAAAGAGCACAGAAAGGAGGGCGTGAAGGTTTTTAAAAAAATAATAAAATAGTGAGATCACCAGAGAAAGGAAAGGATGAGGAAAGGGAGATATAAAGAGACTAATTCAAGATATGTGGCAGGAAGTGAAAGAGATGATGGGGAAATTGAATGAGGAAATAAAAAAGTAGGAAGAGAGGATAAGAGGAGAGATGAAGGAGCTAAGAAGAGACTACAGAGAGCAAATGGAAAAATGGAGAGAAGAGAAGGAGTTAAAAGAGAATGTAGAAGGAATGAAGAGGAGAGTGGAAAGGCTGGAGAAAAAGATGGCGAATTGGAGGGAGGGTAAGAAAGAGGAGGAGGGACCCATAGAAAAAGAAATGGAAAAAAGAGTAGGGGATATGGAAAGGAGGTTAGAGATAATGGAAAAAGAGAAAAGGAGGAAGAACAGTCATAAAAGGATTGGAAGTTAAGAGAAAAGAAGAGAGGGGGCAGAGAAATTGCTGGAGGAGATAGAGGCGAAGGTAAGAATAATGAAAATAAGGAAAATAGGAAAGGACAGAAAGAAAGAAAAGGAGATAGTGATGATAGAATTGGAGAAAGAGGAACAAAAATGGAAGGTGATGGAGAAGAAAAAGAAGCTAAGAGGTAGAAAAAAAGAGGATCAATGCGGATCTAACGTGGAAATCATAAAACACATTATGAGTTGACAGTTTATTTGCAATTCGAAACGCCATACTAAGATATAAATAGATAAAAAAAACTGTAATTTCGTATTCATTTCTCGTTTTTCATATAAAATTGGAGTTTCTTGGGATCGTTGATATGTATTGCAATCTTGAAGAAGGATTTTTAATTCTGTCAAATTAATGCAACAAAAGACTAGAAATATAAAAATCGTAATTTTGTTACTAATATAGACAGTCGAGGGATCCTTTAATTCTGCACGATTAGTTAGTAACTCTTATTTTCATTGCTTTGAAGAGAACGTTTTTTTATCATGTCGGCGGATGCAGTTTTTAAATCGTAAGCTAAACCTAAATAAACAAAGAAGTCGATAAATGCTGTGGTAAAATTCAACCCATAATTTCCAATTCCGCTGTTTTGTAATCCCAAGGGAAAATGTGATGATAATTGTGCCAGCCTTCGCCAAGAGCCATGATAGAAACTGCAATATTGTCGGTAGAGCTGATTGATCTATATAATATAATAATAACACTGTTACAACAAAAAAAACAAAAGTGGTATGTCCGAGAGACCCCCCTACTTTTTGGTTTGTTGGTGCTCTGAATCAAAATCCGAGGTCCGTTTAACTCCATCAGATCCCAATTTTTTATAACCTTAAAATATATGAAATTTCAGGGTAAATTCGACTTTATATGGAAAAATCATTCAACTCTCGGCTGAAATTTAAACGAAATTTTATTTTTAATTGGAAACGTTATGCCGATGATATATATTGGTGTATTGAACTATCATACCTATTTATACTATGAGATACTTTGCATACCTTCTTGAAATACGAGATCACAGCAAGAAGAAAGCTATATTACTGTAAATAGTGCACTCTTTACTTGGATGCGATGAATAAAAAATGGACCATCGATTGTCTTTGTGCCGTAAAAAACACAATGATCTTGTGTTTATGTTTACTTATTTTTTTGATCTATAAGAAGTTGAATACTTCTTGCATCCATTACATGATGAAGTCATGTTCGGATAGAAACTACCCAGGTAGCAAAATGACATCATTTTGGACGTTTTTTTGGTGACATTAGTTTGCTACTTGGGTACTGAATCTGCTGACATGATGAACAGTACGGGCGATGACAACTGCTCTAAAAGGGGATAAAAATATGGCCAGAAAGGAACACAATGAAACCTGGATCCATGAAGATAATCAAGGAATCGTTGATTGACAAATCAAAAGTTTTACTTCCGCCTCTCCATATAAAACTTGGTTTAATGAAGCAATACGTAAATGTTTTAAACAAAGAAGGTGATTGTTTTCGCTACATAGGACAAACGTTTCCTAACATCTCTGACGCTAAATTGAAAGAAGGAATATTCAACGGCCCTCAGATTCATACATTGTTAAAAATGGGATCTTTGCTACAGAAATGAATGATGTCGAAAAAGAAGCATGGCTTAATTTCAAAAACGTTGTCGGAAATTTTTTAAGAAATCACAGAAATTCAGATTATAAAGAATTGGTGGAAAAAATGATTGAAAACTTTAAGGAATTAGGATGTCTGATGAATTTGAAGATACATTTCTTGGATTCGCATTTCGATTGGTTCTTAGAAAATCTCGGTGATTATAGCGAAGAGCAAGGAGAACGATTCCATCAAGATATCAGAGAAATGGAATGTCGATATCAAGGAAGGTGGAATGTAAATATGATGGCTGACTATTACTGGACAGTGAAAAGAGATATACTACAAAGAGCAAGAAAGCGAAAAAAACGAATACCTTTACACAGAACGTTTGAGAGCAAGAGAACGCGCTACTCACGGTAAATATAGCTTCCTTCTTGCTGTGATCTCGTATTTCAAGAAGGTATGCAAAATATCTTTAGTATAAATAGGCATGATAGTTCAGTACACCGACATATATTATCGGCATAACGTTTCCATTAAATTTAGCCAAGAGTTAAATAATTTCTTTCATATAAAGTCCGAATTTACCCCGAAATTTTATATTTTTAGATTATAAAAAACTGGGACTTGATGGAGTTAAACGGATTTGGATTCAAGGACCAAAAAACCAAAACGTAGGGAGTCTAGTTTTTCGGACATACCACTTTATTTTTTTGTGTGCCTGTGTAATTTTTAAGCACCGATATGATGTGAATTATTATAAATACGATTCACTAATTTTAAATAAATAAATATATATACATATATATTTGTACATAATAAGTCACATATACTGCACAAATGCATACTTATTATATGGTTTTTCACCCCATAGTGAGCCACAAGAATTCAACCGCCCAAGTAAAATTTAAATTTAAACCATATCTGCACACGGACATGTGCCATGCATATCAGAAACTCTCATTCCATGCCAACCAAGGTACCAATATTGGTATGATAAAGCAACAGAAGTACTACCAAATATGAATACACATCTAAAAAAAAGTATGAATAAAAAGATAATATCATATATAAAGTCAAACGAACAATGCTTCATTTGGTCCCGTAAAAATAAGTTATGCCTGTCGTACTTCTTTGAAAGACCACGAGGGGGTCTTGTTCTATATCACTCATGTCAATCGTAGCACCCTTGATAATGACGTCCGAATGTTTATGAACCATAAGCCATCCGATATGCGGAGAAAAAAAATCCTCTACGCGCTTATACGGATCCGCATCAGTGTCAGTGAATTTATGATGCGTTCTATGATCTCTAACCCACACGAAAATGTTATCCTAAAAATTATAGCTTAATAAAATTTGAATACCACAAAAACAGAAATAAAATGTAGAACTCTAAATAATAGCTAACAAAAGTTTACAATACACTTGAACGAGAAGAAAAACATTAACAATAAACTTACTTAGAGAGCAGCAGCATTGAGAATTACAAGAATGAGTCTCAGTGGCCATTTCGCTTATAAGACCGATGACACCATAATCTATGAGCGCCAGCAGTAATGCCAAAACCCGAAAGAACAGCAATAATATAAACTATAATTACAAATAATTATTTGATAACATATATGTATTTATTTTTATTATTGTATTGAATATGTGCAATGTAGTTTAAAATCTTATGGAATAATAACAAATAAATAAAAAACATACACCAGATAATCGGTCCACAGTTTGGCGTAAGAAGGCAAACAGATATAATCCGTAAAGGATGGAAAAGATGAATATAAGGTGAAAATAATTACATTTTTCCAAACAATTTTCATTTCATAATTGACCTTATGTGGATTCTTTTGTCAATATTTCGTCATTTACAGTCTCTTTAAATTCATTACAAAATTTTTCATTATATTGAATGTCAAACTGTAAAAAAATTGTGTTTAATAGTAAAAAGTGCAGCTTCTATATAAATTTCGTATAATAGTCTGCAACACATAATAATTCTTAACATTGTATAATGTTTTATCATATAATTTTACTCATTAGCATTATAATTCACGATTAAAGTTAATACAATAATAAAGGAGGGAGCGGTCTGAATTTGTGATAAAAAGACAAAAAATTTTTATATACGAGTTTTTTTTGCTTCTCGCGTCACGTCATAACAATATTTGCTTGTATAAAAGTTTCATAATTTATACGTACAAAATAAGATCGCTTTCTCCAAAAAAATTGCATAAAGGAATATTAGTGAACTTGCAGAAATAAGTTTAAAAGTCTAATAAAAAAGATCTCGATTGTGGAATATTTCATTTACATGTGTATGTGCCGAAATGACATTTAGGAATAAACAGAGCAGAAAATTAATTGCGCGATGTCGCGATAGAGAAAACTGCAATCGTGCAGTTAGACAAGGACAGATAGTCATATTATCTTCGTCTCTCTCATCATAAAATAATATACCGCAAAACGGTCTGCCTCTTTGTCAACATAGTTTCCTTCAAAAAAGGCTGAATGAAAAGATTAGTATATTTCTTTATATCGTGCAATATGTATGTATGTATGTTATATGTATCGTATGTATGCGTAGAAAAAATTTTTTAAAAAAAATATATATATTATATTTTATATATATTATCAATATATATTCTTTCAGCATTTTTTAAGAAAAAATTTTTCATCATGCCTAAAAAATAGATATTTATCTACAATAAAAGACGAATAATAATTGTTAAAAAAAATTTTTTAAAATTTAAAATCAATACAAAATTTTTAAAATAATATTTTTAATATTATAAGTTCTTTAATTGATTTTAAAACAAATTAAACAAAAAGTTTTTTTTTTGCAATTTTTTTTGTGTTTTGTTTTATTTAAAAATTAATTCCCCGGGTTCAAAATATTCCGGGAAAAATTTTAAAAAATGTGCTAAATATATAAAAAATATATAATTTTTTATAATGTACTGTAATTACTTTAAAAAAAGTTTTAAACAATAAAAATTTAAAACTTTATGTAACTTCTCAATTTAAAAATTTCTATTAATATTTAAAGGGAAAATGTTACAGTTATTTACGTTTTTAATTATGTTTTTGGGTTTTTTTTAATAGTTGAAAATCCCATGAGGGAAATAAAACAACTGTGTTAATTTTTATCTTTTTGGTATTCGAAATTTTGATTATTTTTTAAAAAAAAAAAAACGTAAGGTTAAAAAGATTTTTTGATAAGGGTGTCATGCAGCACCAATGTAGTGGCGCCAAAAAAGAAAATTTTTAATTAAAAATAATGTAAACCCCAGTCCGGCCCCCCTTTTATCCGCTCATTCGTTTTTTGATATTTATTAAAAACCAATAATTTTTGAAAAACGCAAAATGATCAGGTTTTTTATTTGTTTCACGCTCTATCTGCCCAGAAAGGGGTTTGAAAGGGGGCCCCGTATATTTTTTTTTTTTCAAAAAAAAAAATTTCTGAAAAAAAAACCCCTTTTTCCCTTTTTTATTTTAAAAATTGTTATAGTAGAAAAAAGTAATAAAAAAAGTAGTTCAAAGTAAAAAAGTAGAAAATAGTTAAAATTGGGGGGTGTAAAAAAAAAATTTCGCCAAAGGGTTATTCGTGAGGGGTTTTAAAAAAATTTCCCCAAAACGATTTGATTGGGGTTTTTGGTTTTAAAAAAAAGTTTTTTCAAGACGATTTTTTTGTCTCTATTTCTTTAGAAAAATTTTCCCCAAAAAATTTGTGGGGGGTTCGGGGAAAATTTTTTTTATCAGCTTTTTTTATTCGAAAATTTTTTAATAAAAAGGTTTATGACCTTGCTTGTAAAAAATAAAAATTTATTTAAAAATTTTTTTATAAATAAATATTTTTAAAAAAATAAGTTTAAAAAAAAAGAACTGTTTTTTTTAAAAATCTTCTGAAAAAATATAAAATGTACTTTTAAATTTTTTTAAAAAAATTTTAACATTTTTTTTTTGCAGGCGACGGTTAAAAGCTAGAGAAAAAGGGGAAAATGTTGGTATGACATCGGGGTAAACAATGAATTTTATAATAAAAAATCCGAAATTATATCCGATACAATTTAAAAATTTTAAAACCAACTTTTGACCCGCGTAATGCCTGGAAAAAATTCAAAAAGGTCGTGTAAAAAAATGCAAATTTGGAAGATAACAAATTTTTTAGAAATCCCCTCTGGAAAAAAAAATTCCGGGAAAAAGTGCCTAAAAGATCCATTTACTTTTTCATTGTGGAATAAACCAGAGTTTTTTCAAATATTAAAGAAATGAGTCCAATTTAAAGATTAAAAACCATCAAAAACAAACCCCAAAGGCCAAAAAAAATGATTCGGGAAATGCACATAAAAAATATCAATGAATCCTCGTTTTCAAAATGGAAAACGGGTTCCTAAATGTTTAAATTTATATCAAAAGTGAATGCCTAGAGTTTAATTTTTTAAACAATTTTTTTAATGGAGGTCAAATTTTTTAAGATTTTTTTTTACGAGAAGACCCTAATATAAATTTTTTGGAAAGCTTGCCTAAGGCCTGCTTTTTATTTTCCCCATTTTGGAAAAACCCAGGTTTAAAAAAATTTAAAAAGAAAAAAGGGTGCCTTTAAAAAGATTGGAAATAAAAAAAACAAAAACCGAAAAGTTTAAGAGCTTTTTACTTTAAGGGGCCCCAAAGTGCAATATGAACCCAATTCTGGTCAGAACCCAAAGTCCAAAAAATTAAATTGATATGGCTGGGAGTAGGAACTTTTCGAAGAATTGGTTCCCAATTTAAAGCGTGTGCAGCATATTTAAGGGTTTTGAAAAAGTTACTTTAAAAAACAAATTGTTGTAGAAATTTTTAGGGGAAAAACCAAAAAATATGAAAAGGCGGGCCAAAATGAAAACAACGGGGTCTCGAAAAAACAAAGTTAAAAAGGGTTTTCCCTAAACTTTAATACTGAGGGTTTGGAGAAAAAAATTTTTTGGGCACGTTCGTTCTTTTCCCGGGGTTTTGGTTTTAAATTGGTTTCCAAAAAAAATTCTTTTTTTGGTTTTTCGCAAAAAATTTGCCATTGCGATGTACAAACGAAAGGAATCAACCAAAAAACCCTAAAAAAATTTCGATGAAACCAAGCTCCAAAAGTAGGAGGCACCCCCCTTGAGAAACTTTAAAAGTAGCCTGGAAAGCGTAATTTTTTTTAAAAACTTTTTTTCCCTGGCGAAGCAGCTCTATCGGGGGATCATTTTAACAACCAATCGGGAAAAAAATGGGGGGGTAAAAAAAAATGCCCCCAATATTTTCTTCGCAATGATCAAAAAGCTGCGGAATAGCAGGGAAACTCGCCAAAAATGCATAAAAAACCGGTTTGTTTCTAAAAATTTTAAAAAACAAATTTTTTAAAATAAAAAAAGAAGTGAAGAAGCAATTATTTACGAAAAAACAAAAAAAAAACCCCCCATCATGGTGAGAATTACAAAAGATTTTAAACATTTTAGAATTTTTGGGAAAAAAACGATGAAAGAACGCGGTCGATATGTGCCTTTTAAAAAAAAAAGAAAAATTAGATCGTTCTAAATTACACGATTTTTCCAAAAGTAGGAAGGCTATCAATATTTTTAAACGTTTTTCGACGGTTTGTGTCAAATACCCCAAAAAACCTGAAGGTTTTTAATTCGAAACTGCAAAGAAATTGTGGTAAAACGCAAAAATTTTGAAAACCAAAAATTCTTTCAACGAGGGGGGGGATTTTTGCAATTAATTGAAAAAGGTCTTGGAAAAGCTAAAAACAGGAAAAAAAAATGTTCCCCTATGTGAGTTCTGGAAAAGCGACGACAAATTAAATTTTCAAAAAATGAGAACCGGAAAAAGAATGGCGGAAAAATGAAAAGGAAGTCGGGAAAGATGTTTTGGTCCCAATCACAAAAACCCCGATTTTTTTACCCGAATTTTGAATAATTCGAAAAAAATTTGAAAAAAAATTTTTTTGAAAAAGAAAAAAATTGCAAAAATAAAGAATAAAAATAAAAAAAAAATTAGTTTGTGGGTTCCCGAGACGGAACTGTGCGGCCCCTTTTTGAAATTTTTGTGCATGGACAGAAAAGTTTTTGGCCCCCAAAGAAAAAAAAATTTTTTTCCTCCCTTTCGAAGCGGGTATAAATTGGTTGAAAATGGAAAAAAATTTCGAAAAAAGAATTGGGGGCCCCGAAAAATTAAAAAAAGGGGAAAAAAATTTAGGGATTTTTTATTTTATTTTAAAAATCCCTTTTGGGTGCTTTTCAAGGGGTTATAGATAAAGGGGGGGTGAAGAAAATGCCCCTTTTTAAAACATTTAACAACCAAAAATTTTGCCCCCTTTGAAAGGTTTTTGAAAAAAAAAAGAAAGAGAATCAAAAACACCGATTTTTTCTATAAATTAAGGTCATTTTAAATAAAACCCCGGAGTTTGTATTTTTTTTTGGGGTGGACCCAAAAAATTGAAAAAAAATCTTTAATGGGAACTTTTTGGAGTTTTAAAAATGCTCCCTTTTTAACCGTTTCATTACGATTTCATGTTTTTCCGGAATTTGGACGTCGGCTAACGCAACCAATTTGAAACCCCAAGCTTAAGAGAACTCAAAAAAGTAGCTAAAAAAAAAAAACAAAGAGTTTTCCCCCATTTTAATGTAGAAGATAAAATTTTCCAAAAAAAAGAAAATGTTCGAATCAAATTTTTCCCAATTTTGGGAAAAACAAATCTTGAATCGAAAAGTGTTGCATCTTTTTGTTTTCCAAAAAAAACAGAAAAAAAACGCGATGGAAAAACAAAAAAATTTTTTTTGAAATTGGGGTTTTCTTCTTTTTTTTCTAAAGGAAAATGTTTTCCTTTAATAGTAAATAAAGACGAATCAATGAATTTTTCGCGTAAAGAGAAATTCTTTTTGGTACAAAGTTTTCCCAAAATTTTTGGAATTCCTCGTAAAATTAAGAATTTAAAGACAAAAGCAAATTTTTAGGAAAAATTTCAAACCTGGCGTGTTTTCTTTGACCCCCAAAATTCAAAATTTAAAGTCTATTGGCTTACTCGAAAAATTGAAGGGTAAAAAAAAAAAATTTTTCATTTTATCCCTTTCCACAAAAAAAAAAATAAATAAATTTTGAAAAAGTTTAAACACAACCTGATGGATAGTTTGGGGAAAAAGGTAATTTTTGGGGGGTTAATTTAAGGGGAAAAAACAATTTGTTTTTGGAAAATAAAAAAATTTAAACTTTGGGAAAAAGATGGAAGGGTTTTGTTTTAAAATTTTTTATTACACCCCAATTTGGGGAAAGAAAATGACCCCGCAAAACATAAAAAATTTAACCCGCTAGTTACGGGAATAAAAATCTGCCTTTTTAACGGTGTTACATTTAAATTACCCGGGAATTTCCCCATTTTAGATTTTTCAAAATTTTTAATATTTCCCTGTTTTGAAATAATTTGTAATTACATCCCCCGATTCATTTGATATTGTTTGGGTGTGGAAGATAAACTTTTGCTAAGGGACTATTTCCCATCGGGGGCTTTTCTCAAAAGTAGGGCATTTCAGAAAAAGGTCTTTTTCCATAGATAAGTTTTACATCAAAAAAAAGGGGAAATTTCCCGTTTAAAAATGATGATCAGGGGGTAAGCCATATATATTGGTTTTAAAAAAAAGTGGGGCTTTTCTTTCCCGTTAAAATTACTCCCATGTTTTAGGGAATTCCCTTTTATTAACCCCCCCGGCCCCCCTATTTGCCCACAAAAAACGTTTCAATTTTAAATAGTAAATTTTTAAAAACCCCTTCGCCCCATTGTTCCCCAGGGGTGTTATTTTTATAGACCCCTTAAAAAATTTTTCCTTTTTTTATACTAAAAAATTTAAATTTTTTCAAATTAAGAAGGTTTTTATTCTGTTTCCAAAAATATCTAAAAAATAAAAGGGGTTTTTTTATAAGGAAAACCCCCAAAAAAAAAAAGATAATCCCAAAATCATTTTGAAACCGCTGGGCGGGCAGAAGCAAACAATTTTTTAAAAATTCAAGGGGGGAAAAATTGGGGGGGAAAAATAAAAACCAACGGGGAAAAAAAAAAAACCTTAAACAAACCCCCCTTCTTTCTATAAAAATAGAAAGGGTTTTCAAAAGATACAAAAACATAACCCCCTTAAAAGAACTTCTTTTTCGCCCCCAAAACCCATGTTTTTAACCCAAAGAAATCAAGGGCACGGAATGTCTCCCGCCAAGGTTAAAGGGGGAAACGGGAAAACCGGGTATCCCCTTTCCGCCGTCGGACCTTTGATTTTTTTATAAATTTTGAATCCTCAAAAATGGCTTTTAAACCCAAACGGTTTTTACTGACTTAAACATGATTTAGTTTGGAAAAAATATATTTAAAAAGGGGCCCTTTATTTCTGCTCCCACGTGTTTTTAAAACAAGGAAAATTTAAAAGCAAGTCGAAATAAAAAATTTCTTTAAAAAAAACGTTTCCCCGTCATCATTATTCATCAATCATCACGACCCGCATCTTTGTAATCCCTGGGTCCACTTTCACAGTATCAAAAACCCCCCTTCCCCTACAATATTCCCACGTACCCCCCCCCCCCCCCCCAACACAATCAAAAATGCATTAGTGGTAATTTTTTCCATCTCGCAGTTTTACACAGATGGCGAAGTGGGACCCCCCCTCCGCCAAAAACGGCCGGGGGGGTGGGGGGTTTTGTTGCAACCTCTCTTCTTCTTCTCTCTCTTCCCTTTTCCCCTCTTTCTCTCTTTTTTCTCACGCACACCCCCGCAAAAACCCCAACAACCTTTTAAACTCACTCACCCCTCACGGTTTTCTTGTGTACTTATTTTGTACATTCAAGATCGGCCCCGGGCCCCCCCCCCGGGGTTTTTGTTGGCCCAAATCTCTCTCTCTCTCTCTCTCTTCTCTCTTTTCCCCCCACACACGGGAACCCCACACAACACCTCTCATTCCACTCAATCACTCACTTTCGTCTTGTTTAAATTTTTTGTACCTTCATGATTAAAATCTATATTTATTAAAGTGAAAAAATTAATTTAAAAATTTACTTGAAAAATTCAATCCCCAAAAAATGGGTTTTTTTTATAAATAGACAAAAAAAAATAAATAAATAATAAGGGAAAAAAAAACAAGGGGTTTTTATTGTCTTAATTTTTTATCAATTAAAATACTTTCAATAAACCAATAATTAAAAAAATACTTTCAAATGTGCGGCGTTTCCCCAAAATACACATTTGAATATTAAAGAGATTTAAAAGGGGAGGAAAGGGGAAATAAAATTAAATATTTCCCTAATTTTTTAAAAATTTTTATATGGATTTTTTGTTTACATATCTAATTAAAAATGAAATTATTTTTAAACATATTAAAAAATTTAATTTTTTAAACATATCAAAAAAAAGACCCCCCCCAACCCTGTAATTTTATCAAAAGAAAAATTTGGGAAAACAGAAATTTAAAAAATTTTTTTAAAAAATAGACTTAAAAATTTAAAAAATTAAACATATTCCAAAATTTTTAAAAAAAAAAATTTATTTATATATGCAAAAAAGGTTTTAAAATAAAATTTTAAAATTTTTTTTATATTGGGCCCTTATCCCCAAACAACATTTACGTCCCCATTAGTCAACCCGCAAGGGTACCTCTAAGCCACCCTTATTGCTCCGGGGGTATAGGGGTTTTGCCAATACGATAATTACATGTTTCCATACTTCCGCCCACTGGTACCCCCTTTGTTTTTCCCCCGTAATCTGTTTTTACAGTTTACGTTTGCGGTTTCTTTTTCCCCCCCCCAAAACTTTATTTCGTGTGAAATGTATTTTAAATTTAAAAAATCTCTGCGAAAGGGTTGAGAAGATTAAGGGAAATTAAACTTTGAAGACAGGGTTACCCATACGCCCCGATAAAATTTTCCCAAACATTACAAAAAACTTTCACCCGCAATATTGCAAATTGAAAAATTTACTGCAAAAAATTTTTCCCCCACACCCCCGGCCCCGTTTAATTGCCAATGTTTAAAAAATTTTCCGCTTTTTGGGAAAATTTTCAAAAAACTATTACAACAAATTTCCAAAGTTATTAATTTTGCAAAAAAATTCATTGTTATTTTCAAACCAAAATTTTAAGGGTTTTCATATAAAAGGTATATATCATGTAAATAATCATTAAAGAAAAACGTTGTAGTTAATTTATTATATTCAATTATAAAAAAATTGAAATTTTGGGTTACATGCAATATTTCCGAATATTAATTTTCATGTTTTTACAAGTGGCGGAAATTTGTGCACCATATTTTTTTGCAATGTCTTTAAAAATGGTTTCTTGCACCCCTTTCAACATTGCAACTTTCTACCAAATAATTGCAATTAAACTGGCCCCCCCCCCGTTGGGGACGGGAAAAAACAAATTGATACCAAAATAAAAACATTAAACATTTTTTTATCCTGCTGGCATCGGTTTTTGAAGTTGATTGGGGATTGGAAAAAATAATAATGAAAAATAAAAAAAAAAAAAGACACATGTATTTTTAAAACTTGCTGGGATAAAGTTTGAAAAATTTATTGAAATTGAAAACAATCTAAAAAAATTTAAAAAAAAGGGAAAAATTCAAACATCATTTAAAAACATATTTTAAATTTTGTAAAAAAACATTTTTGCCCAAAAAAAAAAGGGGGGGACATTTGAGCTCTAGTAAACCTTTAAAAAAAAATGTAAAACATCAAATTAAACTAATAACTTGTTTGTTAAAATTATATTATATTATAAAAAAAATTTTTTGCAAAATTTTAAATTTTAAAAAATTGTAAGGGTAAAATGGGGTTAAAGGGGAATAAATTTAAAAAAATAGTTTTAAAATAATTTACATAAAAATGAAATTTTTTCAAAATAAAATATTTTTTAATTTATTTGAAGTTTTGTAAGAAAATTAAAGTAATACATAAAAAAAATACCTTTAAAAAACTTTTTATAGAAATAGGGGAGGGAAACGTTTTTTATCAAAAAAATTAAGGTAAATTTTTTTTGAAAAAATAAGTGCCTTTAAATCCCCTTTAAAAAAATCGCCCGTTTGGAAAAAGTCTGTTGGGCCCTTTTTCTTTTTTGAAAACCTTCCCCTTTTTTCTAATTTAATGGGAAAAAGTTAAAAAAATGCCCCGAAAATTAGTACCACACAAAAACAACATTTTACCCCAAAAACACACACAATTTGGGTTTTAAAATTTTTTAATAAAGGGGGGTTTTGGGAGGAATGATCAGGATTCTAGGGATTGATTTTTACCCCTCATTTTTAAGGCCAAAAAGAAATTTAGATAAAATGGTTTTAATTAATTGTTCATTTTCCCGGGCATAAAAAAATACAAAAAAAAAGGGAAAGATTAATCTCTAAAAAAATCACCTTTAAAAAAAAGGTTTAAAAAAAGGGGGGACAGTTAAGGGCACGCATTAAAAAAAAAATTATCCTTTTCAAACCCCTGTTTAAAACCTATCCCTTTTCAAACCCATGTAGAACCCATGAAAAATTAAACATTGCAAAATCTGGGAGAATCTTAGGCAAAAATTAAACCCTTGCAAAACCCCTGTAGAATCGTACCCCTTGCCAAAACCCTTTTAGAAACCTATAAAAAAAAAACCATTGCAAACTAAATTTTAAAACCTATGAAAATTAACCATTTCAAACCCCTGTAAAAATTGTATTCAAAAAATTATCCCTTGCAAACTTAGGGGAAAACCACATTGCCAAAACCCCTTTAAAAAAAACCTTTAAAAGAAAAATTATCGTTTTTACACCCCTGTACAAACGTAAAAAAAATAATTTAAAAAAAAAAAAAAATTGCGCCAAGTGAAAGTTTGAAACTTTTACCGTGGAAAAAACCCAAGTTTCGGGCATTATAGGTTTGTATAATTTAATCAGTAAAAATTTTTAAATTTGCCAAAAAGTAGAATCGTACCAAAAAAACTTTCTTTTTTAAAAAAAAGATAAAAAAATTTCCAAGTCCCCTGCGCCCCCGTGAAAAAAAAATAAAAAAAATTTTTGTTAAAAAACTGGGAGGGGTGTAAAAATATTCTAACAATATTTAAAATTTAAAATTTTTACTTTAAAACCCTTCCCGTTAAAAATGTTTGGTTTAAATTAATTAATGTTTTCTTTTAAAGGGGCATTTTAAATTTTGGGGGCTTGCAGCGCGCCCAGTTTTTTTTAACTAAAAATTTTTTTTTTTTTTTTCACATGGCGAAAGGAAAATTGGCCTCTTTTTTATCTTTTTTTTAAAAAATAAGTTTTTTTTGGGACGATTCTACTTTTCAAATTTTTTAAAAATTTTCCCGATTATTATACGACTCTAAAATTGTCCGCAACTTAATTTTCCATGGTACAAATTTCTACTTTTACTTGGCGCAAATTTTTTTTTTTATTCATTTCTTTTGTTTGATTGGGAACATGGTTTATATCATAATTTTTTATACAATTCTATTGTAAAATGGGTTTTCTCAAAAAAGGGTTTTACTAAGTTTGCAATGGGGTAATTTTTAATACAATTTACATGGGTTTGCAAAAGGGTTTAATTTTTTTATAGGATTCCCCCCTGAGTTTTTCCCTGGGGTTTAAATTTTTTATAGGATTCTAATAGGTTTTTTCAATGGTGGGGACTATTACCCTGGGGGTTTTCAATGGTTTAATTTTTTCCTAGGATTTACATGGGTTTACAATGAAATTTTCATAGGGTTTTACATGGGTTTGGGAATAGGATAGGATTTTTAAAAAGGGGGGGCAAGGATAATTTTTTTTTTTTAAAGGCGTGCCCCTTTAAATGGTTCCCCCTTTATTTTACCCTTTTTTTTAAAAGGGAGTTTTTTTTTATGATTCACGCCGGACAAACCCATCGCCCCGGTTTATATTTTCCCGTTTTTTGTTCTTGTATCCTCTCCCGGGAAATTCGGGGTATTTTCCAAAACACGGCAGTGGGGGGAAAAAAAGCCCCGACGGTTTTTTTTCCTCGATGTGTCCGTGATTTTACTTCTGTTAAAAAAGTCGGCCCGAATAAAAATTAAGACCTTCCCCAACAACCCGGGGAAACGAACAAAGAAAAAAAGTAAAACGATCTACTCGGCACCCCCAACAATTAAAAACTCGGGTTTGAGAATTAAATTTGATTGCATATGTTTTCGTGGATTTCCCCCTCCTCACCCTTTGGGGGGAAGGGAAAAAATACAATTAAAAAGAATTAAAAAGGGCCCCCCTTTAAAAATACCCGCACCGATACGAACAAAATTTTTCTCGTACAATAAAGGGTTAATAATATAACCCCCGTTTAAATTTGGGGATTTTTGAAAAGGATATATAAAATTTTAAAAACACAGACCACAAAAACCCCACCCCCAACACCCACACCACATCTTGGGGTATTTGGTAAAAAAATAATATTTTTTAAATCTTTTGTTTTAAATTTAATTATTATAGCAATTAATTCATAAAATAAAGTCCCTTAAAATTTTTTATTAAAATTTGTTACTTTTTAATTTTAAAAAAACAAATAGTAAATTTTTTTTTCATTTTTTTTAAACAAAATTTTTAAACACCCTTTTATTTTTAATTTCTTAGTTTTTACTTTATTTAAATTTTAAAAATTTAAAAAAATTTTTATTTTGCAAAACCCTTATAAAAAAGCCCCAAAAAAAAGGCAAACAAACCCCCCCCCAAGTACAAAAATTCTTCCCTTCCAAAAATGAAAGTTGAAAGAGGAAAAAAAAACGGAATAAAAAAAAACTAAAAAAAACCCAAAAAACAAAAACTGAAAATGAATCGTCCCCTTCCCCGAAAAAGAAGATCATCATAAATGATGATTTCACTATTTCCGACGTTCCAAAATTTTTCCCAACCAAAATTTAAAACCAATAGTACAAAAAAATTGATGTTGGTAATAAAATATTTAAAATTTTTTAAATTTAAAAAAATTTATTAAAATTATATTTTGGGAAAAAAATATTTATAATAAAAAAAAAATTAATATTAAAAAATAACCGGGGAAAAATAAAAAAACTATAAAAAACAATAAAAAAAAATTTAAATTTTAATTGCACTTTTTTCTTTATATTTGCCCCTTTTAAAAAGGGATTACCCTTTAAAAATTTTTTAAAAGCTATTTTTTGGAGAAAAAAAATATTAAAATTTTTGTAAAAAGATATATTTAATTTTATTTTTTCTAGGAAAGAAAAAAACAAATAGAAAATAACCCAGAAATTCCAAAGGGTTTCTGTTGATACTATTTCTAATTCTGGGGACAAATAATTCCCATTTCAATTTTGTTGAGTCTATCATAAAAAACCCCCCTTTGGGTTTAAAAACCCGGTAAGAAAAATAGTTGTTTTTAATTATTTAAATTTTTACATAAGATTACCCTATATCTGTAAAAAAAATAAATCCCCAAATTTTAAAATTTAAAAAAATTGGATATAATTAAAAAAAAAAATTTTTTAAAAAAAAATTTCTAAAAAATAATTTATAATAATTATTTAAAAACCCTTTTTGAATTTTGGGAAAAAAAGGGTTTGTTTGAGAATTACAAAATTTCAGTTTAAAAGGAAAGAAATTTTCGAAGGTTTAAGGCCCTTTCCCACAAAAAAAAGCAGCTATACAAAATTTTTTTAAGTAAAGAAAATTCCCGAAAAATTTTGCAATCATTTTTCCTTTAAATGATTAAATTTTTGGGCTGAATTGGGAAACCCGGTTAATTACATCTAAAAATAATTAAAAAAAATTTTGGGAAAAGAAATTAAAAAAATTTTTTCTACTATTTTAAAATAATATAAATAGGTTTACAAAAAATTTTATTAATTTTATATTTCCTAAGTAATTTAATCAATTTAGTTTTAAAAGAAATTTGTTAACTTTATTTTGTGGGTGGGTTTAAATTTTTAAACTTATATTAAAAATTTTTTAAAATTTTATAAGACCCCATATCTTTCAAAAATTTATATATCTATAAATATTTTTTTTATAAAATTTAACTTTCAAAAAAAAAAGATCGGTTAAAAAAAATTTTTTACCCCTTTCCCTTTCCCCCTATTTTTTTTATTTTTTATTTTTTATTTGTTTTTTATTTATTTTTTAAAAAATAAAAAAATTCCGACCCTTTTTGTTTTATTTCAAAATTTTTTGTCGCAAATTTAAAGGAAAGTACCGTTAAAGAAAAACGTTAAAAAATTATGTATCGCAATTTTTCCCCACGAAAAACCGGTTTTGGGCCTTTCCATGGAAAGGGGCAAAGAAAAAGAAAAATTTTCAAAAATTTTTCGTTTTTAATCTGTAAATTTTCTTTTAAGGTTTATTTATAATTTTTATTTTTTAAAATTTTGTTTTAAAAGGGTTTTTGTTTTTTCCCCAAATTTTTTTTAAAAAAAAATTAAAAAAGTCCCCGTTTTAAATAAAAATATAATTTAAAAAAAATTTCTTGGAAAATTTTTAAAAAAAGAAAACAAAAATTTAAAACCCCTTTTGATTTTACTAAAAATTTAAAATATAAAAAAAATTTTTGCCAATTTAAAAAAGAAAAGGTTTTTAGGGAAAATTAAAAAGAATTGATTTTTTTTAAAACATACAAATTTATTGAAAATTTTTGACCTAACTGGAAAAAACAAAATTTAATTTGAAAAACCCACGTTTTGGCCCCTTAGGGACGGGTCCCCTTTTTAAGGGGTAAATGGGACAATAAAAATAAAAAATGATTAAAAATGAAAAAATAATTTATAAAAATTTTTTAACAAAGAAATTTAAAAAAATTAAAAAAAAAAAGTTTTAAAGTTTCCTTTTAAGATTTTTGATTCGACCAATAAAAAATTTCTAATGTTAAACCGGAGACAAATAAAACCCAAATTTTTTTCAAACCCTTAAAAAATAATTCAAAGTTTTGAAAAATACAACCCAAAATAAAAAAATTTAAAAAAAAACAATCTTTTACTGTTTTTTTAAAATTACAAAAATCGGGTTTTTGATTTTCTGGGGGCCCCTTTTTCAAATTTAAAGTTATTCTTATTTTTATTTAATAAAAAAAATCTCCGCTAATTCCCCCCCTTCTTTTTTATGTTTTTCGCAAAGAAAAAACCAGTTCCACCAAATTAAAATCATTGGTTTAATTTTTTTTTTTGATGTTTTCTAATTTGTTTTAAATTTGCTACGATGTTTTTTAATTTTTCCACGGGGACAATTTATTTCCCCCTTTTACTTATGCAATTTTTTTTTTCTTATTTTTGTAAGATTCTACATTTTTTCAAGGAAATTTTTTTTCATATAATTCTTTACAAAGTTTACAATTTTTTTTGTTGAATTCTACATTTTGCAATGAAAAGGGCAAAGTTTTACATAGTTTTGAAATGAAAAAAAAAAATTATGGGGCCTAATTTTTAAATTATCAAAATAAAAAACTAAAGACCAACCTTTTTTCCAATTTTCAAAAACTTTTTTTCGTAATATGGTACAAGGAATTTTTGTTTTACCGGCAAAATTTTTTGGTTTGGAGTAAACACGCCCCAAATGGTCTTTAGAATAAGCAGAAAAGGGTTTAAAAAATAAAATCAATCATTTAAACAGTCGCCCGAAGCAAAGTTGGGTTTGTTTAAATTAGCGACGGATCTAGATTTTTTCCTCGCAATTTTATTTATTCCGGGGGGGGGTTTTGGGGGTTTTTTTAACCAGTATAATTTTTAAAAAAACTTAGAAAAACGAAATACTGCCCCGGCCCCTTTTTTCTAAAAAACTTGGGTTTTTGAAAAAATTTCCAAATCCCCGTTGGGGGTCTTACCCTTTCTTTGCATTTTAGATTCCCAAAAACAAAAACTAAAAGTTGCAAGGTAAATTTTTTTTACCGCGCCTTAAAAAGGGGCCCCCTTTCTTACCTTTTTTTTAAAAAACAAACAACAAAATTTTTCCAAATTTTTTAAACGAAAACCTTAAATATACAAAACTTTTTTTTTTTTTTTTTTTGGATTGTTAAAATATTACTTTTTTGTTCTCAAATAAAAAATTTTTTAAATTTTTCCAAAAATTCCCCCCAATCAAGCGAACCATTTTTTTTTCCCCCACCTTTAAATTTCCAAAACAATTTCGCCCCAAAAACTTTTACATATTTTTTTTTAAATTTTATATTACGGGGGACAAAGAACTTGTACTTTTATAAAAAAAAAAATCTTTTTTTTTAACTCTGATCGAATTTTAAAAAAAAAATCTTTCAAAAGAAGATATTTTAGTACATAAACTAAAAAGGATGAAAAAATAAAAATTTAAGCCCCCCTACCGCCCAGAATTTTCACAAATAAAAAAATTAACAAAAACAAACCCTCCTCTTCAAAATTTCCCTTTAAAATTAAACTTTGATTTAATTCGACACTTTTTTTTGTTAAATCGGCAATCAAATTTTTTTCATAGCCCCTTAAAACCTCCCCTTATCCAAAGGGGGCCCCTTAAAAAAGCTGCCATAATTTTTTTAAAAATTTTTCCCCCCTTTTTCCCCTTTTACAATTTCAACACCTTTTCCCCCCTAATACAGGGGCCCCTTTTCCTTTTTTGAACCCCTAAGCACAATCCAAGTGCTTCGCCCCTTCTTCAATCTTCTATTACCAGCCCAAATATTTAGCCACACATTTGCCTTGCTACCCTTGCACAAAATTTAAAATGTGCCGGTTTTTACTTGCGTTGAGGGAATGCGACGTCTTCTCCCAAATTTTTTCTGCGTAACCGATGAATCATTTTTTTCCTTTGATGCCAATTTAGGGGGGGGGACAGGGGTACCCTTAAGAACGAATGCCTTTTTTTGTTCTTCCCCGTCTTTTTGTTTGGTTTTGTTCCTTTGTCCCCGGATTTTTACATTTTGGATTTGGTCTCGTATTCACAGCGATGAAAAATAAACAACCAACAAAATTTACGATAGTTTTCTTATCTTAAAACTCGGAATTTTTTTTGCCGTATGACACATTTTTTTGGAATTTTGGGGGTTTTTGTTCCATCAACCCAAAAACCCCTTGATAATTTATGAGTACTGTTTTTTTTAAAGTGAAAATTTTTTTTGAATCGTTTTTGTTTGTAAACCGGGGTAGTTTAAATATCCCAGATTCTTGTTTTAAAAATTCTGCACAAAGACTTCCCCTTTCCCTTTAAAACATTGTGTCTTCGCGGCCCCTTATTACATCGTCGAAATTTAATATGAACATAGTTGCCACCTTTTCCAATATGTAAGGCGGGGGTCATTTTTTTTTGAAGTAACCGCATCCGTGAGAACTTGATAATTTTGTTTGCCACAACCTGGCCTTTTGCTTTAAGCCATAAAACCCCCTCAAGAAAAAATTGATGTGCTTCCTCTCAGAAAAGCGGGAGGTTTTTAATAAAATCTTTCGCCAAATTTTTTCCATTAGAAATGCTTTTTTTCGATCGAGAAAAATAACTTCATTTGTTTCTCCCCGCAATAGAAGTAAGATTGTAGTGCGGGGTTTACTCAAAAAATTTTTTTAATCTACAAAATTCCATATTTTTGGGAGAAGCCTTGTGCGCCCAAAATCGTGCCTTGAATACTTTGTTTCTCCAGGGTTTTTTTTTATTTTATCCCATTACAACCAAGCACTGACCTTTTGGGCAACCATGAGCCCACGTTTTGTTTTTTAAGTGATTAATTTTTCGTTCTTCATTGCCAACCATCATTTTTGATTCGGAATAATTCTTTTTTGTATGTTTTGGCTCGATTAATTTTTCCTTAATGATTTGATTTTTTCAGTGTAACGAAGGGGGTGGACCCAAAATTCGTTTGGGTGACAATGTTATTGCATTTTTTTAACTGGGGTATTTCATTTTTCCGTTGAGCTATTGGTTTTGCTGATTATTCCTTAAGCTTATCCAAATGCAGGATCTTTTTTTCTACCAAAATTTTTTATCATCAGACGTAAATTCATCTTCGGTGGTGCGTAATTGTGCTTCGTTTTCCCCTTAAACTCCTTTTGATAATTTCCCCCAAATTTTGGTCCTTGTAAAAATTTAACATCTGATTTTTTATTACCTTTCCTTTATGGAACATAGACCTAACCTTTGAGATGCATCGTAGCCAAAAAATTTTTCCCAGTTGTTTCGAATCAAGTTTTTTCCCCTTCTCGTAGGAAATTTTCGTAACCTTCGACCAAATCGTTAAAAAAAACAAGTTAGGTTGGTCCATACCTTTTCAACGGTGTTCTAAAAAATTTTAGCTGGCAAACTTTTTTTATATATTCCCATTACGACCCCTTCGCCCCAAAATTGTTCTAAAATTACTTCCAATTATGCTTTGCCATCTCAATGAGCGTCCGTTTTACGCCGGAAAACCTTTTTTTGTGGGATATGGCGCCTCCTTTTTAAACAAAAACCTTTCGACCCCCAAAAATGTGGATTCGACACTCTGTATTTCCCCTTATCTGTCGACATTTTTGGTTTTCGTTGAAACCCTTTGCACATCTCCACGATTCTCTAAATTACCAAAAACTTCCGATTTCTTTTTAATTGGTAATGGCGTAAACTTGAATAGTCTTAAAAGGTGAAGCCTTTTTCCAGAGGTGTCGCGTTTGACGGACCGAGACATCCAATGGACCGTCCAGTTTTTCTTTCCTCTTTTTCAACCCGGGGAAATTTACCTGTCTCTTACCTTTAAGACAACTTCACAGTTAAGATGTTGTTGCAACCTTGCTGATTCGTCAAAATGAAGCCATCGACGGTCGTTGATGGAAAAAATTTTACTCTTGGATGGTTCTAGGGCCCAGATACTATGCCATTATGAATGCAATTTTCTTTTGGTTCCGGATTTGGTTTCTTATCGAAATATCGATTGGGTTTTCAGTTTTTCAGATTTCCATAGATTTTGCCCAATAAAATTTTCTTCCATATGTGCCCGAAGATATGCATTTTCATTGTCGAAATAAGTTATCCTTTTAGTCAAAAGTCGTACAGAAAAAATTCCCTTTATTGGGACGTACAAAACTTTTTTAATCGAAACTGTGTTATACCCTAATTTATTTATTTTCGCTTGATTTTCCTTTTTTTTGCATTATTTTTTGACTTTGTACGTGATATTTTAAAAATGTTTTCCATGTGGTAAAAAATCACGTTTATCACCATTGTTGTTGCTCCCCTATCGACTAACCAACCCCTCGTTATGGGGTATCATTTGCGAAAGGTTTGAACAGCCCCGTGGGTTTTACCAATTTACCTGCTCTGAGTTTTCCCCTTTTTGTCTTGTTTTTTTTTTGTTTATGCGAAAATATTTGGGGAATTTTTTTTCCAATCCCTTTACGTTACAAAAAACATTCGATTTATCTAGTGTTGCTTCTTCTTTGGCTTTAATGCCCGCTTTTGGCTGACGAGCTAGCTCTTAATACGGCTTCATATTATCGCTTTTTCGAAAAGATTTTTGATTTCCGCAATCACAGCCGAGCAAACAATTTGATGTTAATTCTCTTTGCGTTTTCCCAACGTTGAACCAATAGTCATGCTTTCCAAAATGAATGAAATTTGAAAATAAGATAATTCCCGGGTTTTTAAATCATCCCATAGGCTAAAAAACGTTGAAAAATTCTGTCTTTTTGGGTTTTACGTTGCTTCGACGCCCCCTGTCTTCTAATGGTTGTCATAAGCTGTCGCAAGTGTTTTTTGTTTTTGGGGCGTTTTTTCAGAAATTTTCCCAAATTATCCCATGCACTTTTCCTTTTCGCTCCAATTTTTTGGAGTTGGTCTTTTTAAATTTTTTAATAAAATTGAGTGTGTCCTTTTCACCTTTTGTGCCAGTGTCTGTAATCGGATTTGGGGTTTTCGTAATTGCTGTCCAAACGCCTTTTCAATTAATAACATTTTATCTTATACCCCAATTGAAATAATTTTTCTTGTTCAATTTCGTTTGGTATACTTCGATTCCAAACTCATTACTTTTGCGTGGGGGGGAAAAATTTTTTTTTTTTTTTTTTTGAGGTTGTTACTATCATTTAAAAACTCCTTTGTCTTCGAAAAATATTGTCGATGGGGGGCCCAAACCTTTTGGAATTGGGGGATTGACGGTGTATCAAAGATTCTTGAGAGTTTTTTAGTGAAAAAACAATCTTTATTTGTTTGGAATCTGATCGAAAAATTTAAAAAAAGGAAAAAAAAAACACGGGCGATGATGATAAAAGAGCAGGAGTATAAGTAAAAACGAAAAATGAAAAAAAAAGAATATTACTGGTCACCAAACCTTTCCCTAAAAACTTTACAAAAAATAAAAAAACAATAAAAGAAAAATGCTAATAAAAATATAAGTTGAATTTGGCAAATACAAAGTTTAAAAAATATTTAATTTAAAATTTCTAAAATATAAAAAAATATTGAGGGAAAGGGAGTTAAAAATTTTTATATCTTTTTTAAAAACCAAAAATGCGCCATTGTAAAGTATTTTTGAAGAAAAATTTTTTAATTAAAATTTTTTTTTTCTATTGTTCGACGATATTGCTTCGGAATGTAAAAAACAGATTTTTCGCGATTGGTTCCACCCAAACCTATTTTTCCGTAACAAAAATGGTTTCGTTTTTAACCTATTACCCTAAAATTGTGCTGATTTTCCCAATTTTTTAAAATTTTCATCCGAACGTTCCTTGTCAACCAAATATAAACTTGTATAAATTTTTGCAAATTATTATTTGATTTGTATATAGAATCACTTTTGTATTTTGAAGGATCAAGTCAAAACGATTTAGTCTGATATTAAAAGGATTAAAAAGTCGAAAAATTTGGCCCGGGTCGAGACATTAAAATGACATCAATTTTTAATACAAGATCTAAATCGTTTTGACTAGATTAGATCTGCAAAATTAGAATCTGCAAAAGTAATACAAAATATATGGCTGAGTAGCTTTTTTAAATATTTAAAATACATAAAACTTTATTATATAATACAGGAATTTGAAATCGGCCCATAGAGCCCAAGCGCGAAAAATTAATTTTTCGGAACTGTATCTCTTGGTTTGAGATTACTAAGTTCCCATATATAATTAATCTCAACTTTACATATGGAGAAAAATAGGCGAAAAAACAATATAGGTCGAAAAGTCCCATGAAGCAGGAATCGAAC
Organism: Nylanderia fulva; assembly: GCF_048542155.1. Taxonomy (NCBI): domain Eukaryota; kingdom Metazoa; phylum Arthropoda; class Insecta; order Hymenoptera; family Formicidae; genus Nylanderia; species Nylanderia fulva. The sequence continues at coordinate 130,294 of NW_028190267.1, read as the reverse complement.
CCCGCGTCTTTCACTTTCGAGCACTGCTCTTACCAACTTAAGCTATTCAGACCCTTTCGATCCTATATTTTTCATTTGCCTTTTAGTAAGATGTTAGTAAATAACGCCATGATTAGGTCCAGGCGTAAATAAAATCAGAATAAGAAATATATGTCGGCTCTCAATATTATTATAATAATAAATACATAGAATTTAAAATCAGCACAATAAAGCCAAGCGTTATTTACTAACATCTACTAAAAAAGGCAAATGAACAAATAGGATCGAAAGGGTCTGAATAGCTTAGTTGGTAAGAACAGTCGCCCGGAAAGTGAAAGACGCGGGTTCGATTCCGCTTTCAGCGACTTCTCGGACCTATATTTTTCTCGTTTATCTTTCTCCATATGTAAGTTCAAGATAATTTATATATGGAACTTAGTAATCTCAAACCAAGCGATATAGTTCCGAAGAATTAATTTTCGCGCTTGGGCTCTATTGTGCGCATTTAAAATTCATGTATTATATTATTAATAATATGAGAGCCGATATATATTTCTTATCTGATTTTATTTATATACTTTAATTTTTATTTATTTGGCGCAGCTTTTTGATGTCATAATTATTTTATAGAATTTTTTCTATAACTGAATTTTGTAGAACAATTTTTTGTGGGACAATTTCTTAGTAATTAAAAATAACATTGTTTTTTTTATCATAATATTTTTACTTGGCGCTTTTTTACCTTTTTTTAAAAAGGTAAGTTATTTTATAAAAGTATAGTCTTACATTATTTAATAATTTTCCTTGCAATACAATAGAAGCTTCTTTGCAGCATTAAAAATATTGGTGTCGCATTATATCTATTTTGACCTATTTAAATTTAAAATTCTAATAATATCCGTTGAACTTTGATTTATTAAATCTACATTTATTTAAATACATTTTCTTGCAATACAATCGAAGCTGCTGTCGTAGCATTAAAATATTTGTGTCGCATTATATCTATTTTGACCTATTAAATTCAAAATTCATATAATATCCGTTAAACTTTGATACCGCATGCAATGTGTTAATTCAATTGAATGAATAATCTATTTTTATTTTGCATATTCTATTTTGATAAATAAAAAGTCAAGGTTTTTAAGCTTATTAATATTTATAGGTTTATTAGCATTTACACTTACACTACACATTTATTAGTATTTATACCTTAAACATACCACTATTTGAAAATTTATTAGTTAATTGCATTATATTAATAAAAAATGTCAGGGTTGGAGAAAGTTACTTTGTAAAAATAACTAGTTACAGTTACAGTTATCTTATTGAAACAGTAACTAGTTACAGCTACAAGTTACCATTTTAAAAAATAACTCGTTACAGTTACAGTTACTCAAAAAGTAACGAGTTCGTTACTTTTCAATTACTTTTTAAAAATAATTATACATTATTTTAATATAAGAAGCTTACATATTATGCACAACTACAGTCAAGTATTTAAAAAAATTCTTGAATGTAATATTGATCGATTTGCTTGCGACTTTGCGATTACGCATCAATGTATGAATGACCTTTATATACAACAGTAAAAATAGTTATATATGGTAACTTACTAAATAGTAATCGCAAAGTCGCAAGCAAATCGATTAATTATTACATTTAAGAATTTTTTTAAATACTTGACTGTGATTGGTCGATTGTAATTATGTTTGTATTATTTTATGTACACAAAATGAAAATTTTAGGTAAAAAGTTAAATTATATGAAGATCTATATATATATATATATATATATGCTCCTGTTATCAAAATTTTAATTTAACAATATAACGGCTACCATACTTAAACGATACTTTTAACGAATGTTTCCAAAAAAAGTAATTAATAAAGTAACTGTTAAAATAGTTACTAGTTACTAAAAAATGTAACTAAGTTACAGTTACAGTTACAGATGGAGAAAAGTAACGAAGTTAAGTTACAGTTACCGAAAAAAAGTAACTGTAACTGTAACTTCGTTACAAGTAACTCGTTACTTCCCAACCCTGAAAAATGTTATACATAGTGTCCAATAATTTGCGACCCACCTTTCATGGGCAGATAAAACATGTTAAACTGAATAGAAAAGTGCTTGTATTATTTTGCGATATTCGCAATAATTATCGAGTTATTTATTAAAATATCTAAGCGAATAAGTAGAAAGAAGCATTATCTGATCGAGAGGCGGCGTCACGCAGCGAACGGCGAGCAATGTAGCGCGCCGAAAAGTAAGATAATACGTTTGAGACTCAGCGACATATAACAAATAAGCCGTCCGGCATGCCCCACCAAGTCCGGCCTACCGCTTTCTATCTGTTTATTCGCTTACAAGGGGAGGTCGCGGTTGACTTTTCACCAATTTTGATCTCCTTTGGGTGTGGTGAATCTACATCGAAAAAAATTGAGTGTTCGAACTTTTCGTCCAATGCGCCTTCTAAATAAAAATTTTTTTTTCCTTGCACTTGGAGAAATTGCCAGGTTTTGTTATCAGGCTTCAAGAAAAATACGCTTTCGCTGATCGGTGCCGCTAGTCCAGTGGCAGAACACAAAAATAGTAATCCCGGGTTCAGGACTTTGGGCTGTCATAATTTTTTTTTATTTTTTATATTTTTTTTATTATTGTATATATATTTATATAACATGTATTATTATTATGATAAATAAATATTCGGCATACTAATAATGTTAGAATATACATTCTATTCTAACATTATTAGTATGCCAAATATTTATTTATCATAATAAATAATACATGTTATAAAATAATAAAAAAATATGTAAGAAAATAAAAAAAAATTATGGCAGCCCAAAGTCCTAAACGCGGAATCCCGGGATTACTATTCTTGCGCTTTACCACTAGACTAGCGGCACAGATCGAAAGTGTATCTTTTTTTAAGCCTGATAACGAACCTGGCAATTTGTCCAAATCCGAGGAAAAAAAAAATTTTTTTAGAAGGCGCATTGAACGAAAAGCTCGAACACGGATCGACTTTTTTTCGATGTACATTCACCACACCAAAGGAGATCAAAATTCGTGAAGAGTCAACCGCGGCCTCCCCTTGTTAAATATTTTAATTAATAACTCAATAATTATTGCAAATTTAACAAAATGGTATAAAACTTTTCTATTTAGTTTAACGTGCTCTACCTGCCCACAAAAGTGGTCCGCGAATTATTGAACACCCTGTATAAATATGTTATAATATATTTTATTTTAAATTTAAAATATTTTATTTTTGAACAGTTTCAAAGTTGTTACAAAAAGAAATTCAAAGCGTTTTCTTTAAGATATAAAATGAGATATAAAAATATATTCTAATAATCTATTTTCCGTTTTCCACACAAAATGAGATTCATTATCTACATTACACGATGCCCTGAATGCGAAATAAGATTTAAAAATTATTTATTTATATTTCTTTTCCCTGTGCTATACAAAAAATCCATACAAAAAATTCTAAAAGAAAATTCTAGAGAACTATTGACAATGAGAGTAATATAGAAATAGTATTTAAACATTACTGAAAAATATTGGAATACTGTATACTTATTGTAACATCACTAGAAAACTATTGAAAATCTATTCGTGAACTATAGTGTTTTGTATTACACGTGTATACAAAATGACACTTTCCATGCACGATTTTTGTGCCAAAAGTAACAAATTTCCAACATCGACCTACAATATATTACATAGATATGTTCAAAGCATTCAAAGCCGTATACAATAGCTTTCCAAGCCGTGGACAATTTGATGCCCACGAGTTTTAGCACCATCTCGCAGCACACACGAAAAACAACTAACAAACTACCGCCACTCCGCGCTTTCCCAACACGCACTTATCCCTGCTATTCATATATCAGTCTACTGCGTAAATCAGGTACAGAAATCAGGTACTCAAAGTGCCACTTTGAATGCACATGTAATACAAAATAATATGTGTTGCACGTACGGAAGTTGGCTAATGTCCACTCGCCTTCGGCTTGTGCGTCTACCCGCACTCGTGACCAATAGCCAAGTTTCCGCACTTGTAACACAATATACTATTTGCCTGTAATATTTTTGTCAAAAACTATTGACCTTATATTAAAACTATTTGTGAATTATTGGAACAAAATTTAATTTTATATTTCAAGAGAAAAAAAAATAATTTTCAAGGAATGTGTTATATGTACAATATATGTATAAAGAACAACATGTCTTTAGTCAAATGGATTTTACTTGTTAGTTTTATAACGTACTGTTTGCGATACAAATATTCTAAATGCATGTTATAATATATTTTAATTTCATGTATAATTTGTGCATGTAATACTTTTATTTGTCACATTGTATAAAACTTTATGCAATTAAGTATAATTTGTGCATGTAATGCGTTTATTTGGCACATTATATAAACTTTATGCGCTTTCTTCACGCTATGCATGTTTTTGTTATTCTTGCCATTCTATTATTATGTAATGTCTTTTCTTTCCATTCATCTCGTTTTGTATTAATAAATATATAAAATTTAAAAAGAAAAAATGATAGTAAGAAGCTCCGATAATAAATATGAAGTGCAGTAAACAGGGTCAATTAAGAGCCAGGCGTGGTTATTGATACGCATGACACATAATGATAAATTGAATCGTTTATACGTTTCGATCCTAAGTTCGGACTATCTTCAGCATTTAGATAAAATAATATCAGCAAGCAAATTATCGCAGGTACAACACTATCCGACATATCGGTATCTTCGGTGTTCAACGAACGATATTATTGAGAATAAGCACTTTCATACTGAGGCAACGGTAATCGAGACAAGTCTAAAAATTCTAAAGATTGTGTTCTAAAAATTTTTTAACATAGTTTTCCTTGCATAAATTAAATACGAAAAATCATCGGACTTACATCGAATCATTACGTCTTATAAAATAATTTCATCATAATATTATATCAATCAAAATTAATATTGGACGCTAGTGGTAAAAATAAACTTGGCAAAATTGATTTAGACGTAACTAGCAATTTTATTCAATACTTTTACGACGTTTCGACCATTTGGTTGTGGTCCTTATCAAGTGAAGCAATATTATATATTATTTTTTTAACAATATATAAAAAACAAATTATTTCTTGTGACAATACGTAAAAAATAAAGAAAGCATTTTCTAACATTACATACAAAATAAAAAATTTAATTTTTTTAATAATTATTTTCCAATATATGTAATTGGTTTTTTTTCTTAAAAATTAGTTAATAGTATTTGCATGGACAAAAGTTATTTATCATAATCTCTCTGTTTTATCTTGCTTAGTCGGGATACAGCATTGCTACATTTTTGTCTGATTGCTGTTTAAAAAGTTATTGAGTATCTCTATTACACTGAAATATTGAAAACATGTGCTGTAATAATGAAAGATAAATAATTTATGGAGGAATTTAAATTTTATTAATAAAAATAATAATATTGAAATTAACATGTACATCGTATTTTTTAATTATGAGAATATATGTAATGCATAACATTAAATCTATGCATTGTAAATTATTTGTATAAAACAAACAAAAGTTTTTCACGTGAAATTGTGTTAACTTCAATTGCTTCAAGACATTTTGGATTTAATAGTTATTTGTGTAACAAGTGCGGGAAGTTGACAATTGTACACGAGTGCGGAGTGAACGCACGAGCCGAAGGCGACTTTTTCGGACCGATATATTTTTCTCGTCTACACTTTAGGGGGGTAAAAAGTACCGAGAAATTCATATCTCCAATATGAGATTGTTCCTCAATGTTTTAGCAATGTCTAAGCAAAATAAATTTCGTGGCTCGTATAGCGACTCGTATAGTTCTTAGTTATAATTTCATTTGACGAGCCGGCCTTTAACGATATTTTATAATATACATATATATACATATATATATATATATATATATATATATAAACAATAATAAATAAAAAATATCTTACATATATAATCATAAAATGAATTTCGTTAAAACAAAATAAAATGTATGAAACTTTAATTGTATTTAATTTATTAACTGTATTTAAAATTAATCATTTTTTATTAAAGATAAACGAAATAAATTTTTTTAAATAAATATTAAGGGTGAGTGGGGTAATTATCAATACTTAAGACGAAAAATCAAATAAAGCAAAATTTAAAGCAGAAACAAGTATGTTTATTCTAAAATTGAGATTGTGTAAGAAGGGTCAACTGACAAGTTTAAATTATTCAAAAATCACTAATTTATTTTAATTTTAAAAGATCACATAAAAATTATAAACGTAATCCTATTATTATAGTTGACACTACGATCAAATTATAATTAAAAGTACAATCCATTAAACATATTTATCATTCTAATTAACAAATAAAATAAAATTAAATTACAAACGTTTTGACTGTAACATAGTCTTTTTAGTGTAAATTAACATATCGACTAATACGAAAATAAATGATACCGGTGAGAATACATTCATTAAAGACAATAACAATGCGTTGTGTATAACAATATTGATAAAATCAACTTATTTAAAACGTTATGACAAACATCAATTGTTTTCATGTTTAAGTACAATCTAGAAATTTTTTTTGACCGCATTCACTCCTAGGATATATATGGAGGAAAGAATTCTCTTCTGATTCCATCGTTAAAAAGCGTGGAATTATCCGACGATCCCAATTATTATGTATGATCGACTATTAAATTTTGAAATTGTCAATGTTAATTATTCCGAACCATCTCATCTCTAAATACATTGTGATGTTTATTCTAGTTTTGAAGCTTTCGCGGCCATTAGAATTATCAATGCAAAAGGCTTTTAGATGGATGCCGCGTGATTGAATAGCTTAATGCCGACGTTTTGCAACATTGCAGTTTGCATCTTCAGAAAATAGAAATAAAATAGAATAAGCAACTCCCTTTTCTAGACGTGTTAATTAAAAAGAACGAAGACAACACCTTAAGCCATCGGGTATATTAAAAACCAACACATACGGATCGTTACTTCCATGCCACTTCTCATCATCACCCGACTTAGAAGAATTCTGTCATCGGTTCATTAATATACAAAGCCTTAACAATTTCTTAATCAACTTCCCTGAATGAAGAATTAGAACATTTCAACCAAGTCTTGACCAAGCATGGATACAACAGCAAAAACATCAATCGAACAACTGAAAGGCTGAAAAACTAAATCCAGTATTCAGTTCCTACAAATATTGCTACATTGAATGAATAAGAAGATAAAAAATGAACGATCCTTCCGTATCTTGTGACGTGGCGTTTTTTGGTGAGCGCCGTCACAAGGGCAATAAATTAGTATTGTTTATCACGTTTGGACGAATTACGACGCCTTGGTGGGGGGAGGGGGGTTATAAACATTGAGAGAAATATTGATTTGCAAGTGTCTGAATAGCTCAGCTGGAAGAGCAGTCGCCCGGCAAGCGGAAGGTCTCGGGTTCGATTCCCGATTAGCCGACTTTCGGACCAATATTTTTCTCGTCTATTTCTTTACAGGGGGATGTTAGGAGAAGGAACAAGGGGAATTTCTGAGATTCCAACCATAGGATTCAAATTCCTTAGTTTCCAAATTTTCTTATCTTAATCTGACGCAACAACATCGCGTTTGGTTTTTTAATCGAGATAAATACGATGATTTTAATATTAATATTAAGAATATATAATTCGACTCACCAAATAAATACAACCTATATATATATGTATATATATATATATATACAAGGTGTCCGGTAAGTGTCGCCCTCAACCGTCGTGTGCAGGTAGAATAAGTTAAACCAAATAGGAAAGTCCTCTACCGTTTTGCGATTTTCGCAATAATTATTGAATTATTCAATAAAAAAGATCGGCCAATCCACGCGAATAGAAGCGCGCGACGAGAAAAGACGTTCTACTGTAACACGATACACAAAGATTTCTCGAACATGATTCGTAGACAGTCATCGTTCGCTCCCCCTTCCGCTTTGCGGCGCGCCGTGTATCGTGTTTTAAAATTTTTTTAAAATTCCTCGCACTTTTTCTAGTTTACACTTTAGTTCGAGATTGCCCCATTTAATTCGTTCGTCATTACCCCATTATGTCAAAAAAAAACAAAACGCAATTATTTTGTAGGCTAAAATCGTGTAACAGTTAATACATGGGGCTAAAATGTTGTTCAATAAGAGATTATTTCAACATTACTAGATTACAATTGTACTATTTATGTAAACATATTACTACATGCATTTAATTCAATAAAAAGTTACATGGAATATGCTGAAAAATTAAATTAAAACTTATTTTGTACTGTGCGCGCGCGACTATCTTGTACTACTATTGGTCCGGCGCCTAGATGTGCGCCTGTCAGTTAGTGCAGAGAGAAATATTAATTTTCCTTTTTTAAAACACCGTAAAAGTGAAATTGTTCTAAATCAGTCAAGTGTTTTAAAGAAAAATACTTTAAAAAAGAAAAATCTGAATCTGAAAAATAGAAAAAAACAATGTAGACAATTAATTAGCACCTTAATGTATGTAATGTTATGTACTAGATCGAATATTTATATAATTCAATTAGTATTCAAATAGATATCAGTCTTGCGCGAGTAAAAATTTATGGTAAGCGTTAAAAAGAATTTTACAATACATTAGAGGTACTATTGTAAGTTTTTAAGCAAAATAATGTTAAAGAAGCTTATATAGTAGGATACTAAATACTATACAAGGATGAGGACTTTCGTTTCCGGTGCGTTGATGATAAACACGTGGGGAAGTTGGTGTGTGTGCTTGGAGATTTTTGAGAAGGTTATAGAACGAAGGGAAGAGTGGAGTAGTGTGAGGTAAACGCGGAGGTGAAGAGAGAGAGAGAGAAGAAGAGGGAGAAAGAGGGGGGAGAGATAGAGAGAGGGGAGAGAGAGAGAGAAAGAAAAAGAAAGAAAGAGAGGAAGGGGAAAGAGAGAGAGAGAGAGAAAAAGAAAGCGGGGGGAGAAAGAGAGAGGGAGGAGGATGGAGGGAGGGAGGAACGGGGAGAAGAAGAGAGGGGGGGTTGTGCTGGGTAGTAAAAATAAGAGAGAATAGTGACAGTTGGGCAGGAGTAGGAAGTATATAGAAAAGACACGCGGGAACGAGAGTTAAGAAGGCGAAGAAAGCGCATTACGCAAGGAATATCGAGGATATAGAAAGGAATAACTACGAGAAGAAGAGGTAGAATAGGAATAATCAAGGGATAAGATGCATAGAATAGGAAATATTTAGCTAGGGATAAGCAGAGATAGGAATCATGAATAGCGGAAAAAGAAAAAAGAAAATTCTGCAAAAGTAGGGTGTGAAGAGTAAGAGGAAAAAAGAAAAAAGAAAGGCGTGAAATTTTAGGAAATTTAGATGAATCGTGGAAAAAGAAGAGGGAGCATAATGGAGAAAGAGCAGGAAAAAGGGAAGAGAAGCTTTTAAAGAAGCAATAAGATAGCCAGATCGCCAGAAAAAAAGGGAGAAGAGGGAGAAAAAAAAGGGGAGATAGGGAAATTGATACAAGGAATGAGAAAGGAAGTAAAGGATATGATGGAAAGGATAAGTGATAAGATAAGATTATAGAGATAAAATAAAGGCGGAGATGGAGGAATTAAGAAAAGACTACAGGGAGTAGATGGAAAAATAGAAAAAAGAAAAGAAAGAATTGGGGAAAGACGTGGAAAGTACAAAAAAGGGGATGGAGGGACTGGAGAAGACGGTGGAGGAGTGGAAAGAAAAAAAGGTGAGGTGGAAGTTGGGAGAAATAATAAAGATGGAAGGGATAAGAGGGGAAGGACGTGGGTAGGAAACGGGAGGATAAGAATAGGAAATAAATGGTAAAGATGGGATGAGGAGATGGAGGTACTGAAGGATGAGAGAAAATATAAGGAAAGCGGAAACAAGAGAAGAGGAGTAACAGATAGGGAAAGTAGTGAAATAAAGAGAAGTAAAGAAGAAGAAGAGAGAGAGAGGAGAATGGAAGGCGGCGTTTGTGGAATATAGCGTATAAGAAACAGGGTAAGGAGTTTAGAAGAGTCCTGGAAAAATGAGAAGTGATAATGTTATCAGAGACATGCTTAGAGGAAAAGGAGTGGAAGAAGGTTAAAAGAAACTTGCCGAAAAGATATATATGGAGAGCACTATAAGCAAGTAGGAAGAGCAATAAAGGGAGAGCAATAGGAGACATAGTAATTGGAATTAGGAAGGAGATGGCAGAAACGGGAATAAAGATGGAAATGGATAAGAAAGGATTTATGGTAGAAAAAGTAAAAGTGGAGGGAGAGATATAGAAAATATAGGAGTATATAAAAGAGAGGTAATGGAAAAAGCATTAAAGGAAATGGAGCAGTGGACGGAAGACATTGAGAAAGGAGTATACACCAATAATAGAGGGGGGGGGGGATTTTAACGCAAGGACAGGAAGAGAAGAAGGAAGAGGTAAGAGAAGAAAAAATAGAAGAGAAGGAGGAAGGCAAGAGAAGATCGAAGGATAAGTTTACCAATGGAGAAGAAAGGAAGCTGTTAGAATTTTTGGGAGAAAGGTCATGGATCATATTATATGAAAATACAAGAGGAGACGAAGAAGGAAAATGGACGTTTACGGGAGAGGGAAAAGTAATACGGCAAAAGATTTTGTATTAGGAAATAAAAATAGCAGAGAAATAGTGAAACAATTAAGGCTAAGGAATAAGGTTCGGACCATCACCCAGTAGAGAGGTGAAAGTTGAAGGAAGCAGGAAGAAGAGAGGAGAAAACAAGGAGGAATGAGGAAAAGAATATCAAACAAAATGGATTGCAGAATATTCGAAGGGAAAGTTGGCGAAATGGGAAAAGGAGAAGAGGAAATAGAAAAAGAATGAGAGAGAGAGAGAGAGAGTGTGGAGGAGAAACTAAAGGGGGCAATAATAGAAACGGAGAAGAAGATGAGGAAGGGAAAAATAGAGAAGAGAAGATGATGGGATGAGGAATGTGGAATGGAGAAAAAGAAGGTAAAGATGAAGCTGAGGAAGTGGAAAAGAAAATACAGGAGGAAGAGAATGGAATACAAGAAACTGTACAATAAGAAGTAGAAAAACGAGAGATAGAAAAAAGGGCAGCGGAAGCAGAGGTATGGGAAATAGTGAATAGAAAAAGGAAAAAGAGGAAGGGAATAAATGATGAGATTGAGGTGGGAGAGTAAAAGGATACTTCATGAAAAATGTCAATTAAAAATTCTTTTTTGCAAAATATCCTACGAACTAGCTTCTCTAAAGCTAAAAGTTATATTAATAACAGTTTCGATTTGTACAGCATGTTGTCTGGAAAAAGATCGATGATAATGATACGATGTTCTGTTTAGATGTTGTTTCTTTATTTACGAACGTACCTCTGGATTTTGCAATCAACAGTATTAATGATAGATGCGAACACATTGAAAAAAATACTAAAATACCTAAAAGTGAGTTTATACTAAGTATAAAGTCATTTTTAATTATGTATATAAAATGTATGAACATTCGACATATATATTTTTTTTATGTCATAGAAGTCAGATGTATATTTATAAAATATACACCTATAAATAAATATATACATAGGGTGTATAAATTTTATGGTGTTAAAAGACTAACATATAATTACATTCTTTAATTTTAATTTTATGTAAAGTTTACTTTAATAAATCTTTAAAAAAGATATATATAATAACAAAAAAAAACAGAAAGTTTATAAAAATTGACAACCGATTGAATTTTTTAGATGTCACCATTATTATAATTAATGGGAGCATTGAGTTTGATTTGTTTCATAAGCCGACGTATTCAGGTAGATATTTAAATTTTGAATCGCAGCATCCTCTCTGTCATAAAAAAGGCACCATTATCAGCCTCATAGATAGAGTTTTTTGGCTATCTCATCCGAAATTCCATAAAGGTAACTTTGAGTCTATGATTGGAGTTCTTTTGTCTAATAATTATCCTCTCAATTTGATATTTCATACATTGCAAGGGCGGTTAAAAAAGTTGTTCTTCCGCTATAATAATAAGTTGCATAACAATAGAGCAAATATATGCAATGACAAGATTCTAACGCAGAAAAAAGTTTCGTACTTTAATATTCCGTATATTAATAATGTATCGAAGAGAATCGAGGACATTACACGTGATTTGGATGTCATTCCATCATATACAGCAATTAACAGTCTCCGTAAATTCATTAAAGTACACAAGGATAAGTTACCAAGGGAACTCCATAATAATGTAGTTTATAAAATTGATTGTATGGATTGTGATGCGTCGTACGTAGGGCAGACGGGTAGATTGTTGAAAACTAGGATGAAAGAACATCGCAACAACATAAAAGAAACGCGTCACAATTATCAGTCATATCGGAACATAGATTATTGAACCATGAATTTAATTGGGAGGATGTAAAAGTCTTAGACGAGGAGCCTTTTTTAGGTAAACGTTTGATATCCGAAATGATCCACATAAAACGTCAGAGGAATAGTTTAAATTTACATAGCGACACTGATAAATTAAACGAGAATCTTGATCTGTTAATAGAAAAATTTACCAAAATCTAGCTTTGTGATTTTACATAGCCGGGTTTTTTTTTGTTAGACTTTTGACATGAGTGCCGATTAGTTTAGTTGTTTTTATTTTTATTTTTATTTTCATATTTTATTTTTATATTTGTTTTTTGCGTATATATGTATCGACTGTGTCGAGGTAGAATACCGCACAGTCGTTAGAGTGATGTGTCACGTGTAGCATCGTCTTCTCTCTGTTTTTGCTGTCGGGGTGAGTGTTCTTCCCGGTTTTTAATTTTTAATTCTTGTGAATTGTTCTACGTTTAATTTATACCATGTTGATTAGTGTTGGTAAGGGAGTCACTGCTCTGCTTCCTTCCTGACGATGGTCACCGTTAGGGAGACACTCCGACGGCCGGACGGTTTGAATAGGGAGGAGAATGATATTTAATTTATTTGCGGATTGTATGTATACGAGTTTTATAATTTTCTGATTGTACCGATTATCTTCTATTTTTGTTTCTTTGTATTTTGCAGCTACTGAAGAAGACCCGAAGTGGGTCGAAACGTTTAGAATTTAATAAATGAGTTTGACTTGAGATCTCATTTTAATTTATTAATTTTGTGCATGCCATCCGCATAGGCTCCGATTGCCGTCGAGATTTTATTTTTATTGTAACACAATAATTCGAGCCGAGATTAACAGTTTTTTTATATTTATAAAAATTGATAATCTCTTTCGACATTTTCACTATAAAAAGATTGTCTCCAAATTGACCAAAAAGTCTGGCATTATATAACATATATATATAAATACTATAAAATTCAAATAGTGGTCTTATATTTAAGATTGTCTTAATATGTATGTAAATAATGAATACATTCATATGCATATGTTACATACGTGGTATGTACAATTTATGTATTTACATTTTATATATATAAGATATACACAAACTATATAAACATACGAAATACATCAATGAATATACATGTTATATATTATGATATACATTTAAATTATGTATTTAAAATATATTATATGTACTGAAAAACATAGCAATCAAACGTTTTGTTGATGTATGACCAAATCAAATTATTGGTTACACTGAGAAAATAATTTTCTTATGATGACAAAATATAATCTTTTCTTGATTAATCAAGAAAAATTTGATAAACCTTTTGGGTAAATTATTCAATTCAACAAATTAATATTAATCTGATAACCATATGGTTTAATTGGTCACATATCAACCAAAGCTTTAGTTGCTGACACAAAACTTTTTCTCAGTGTGTTTTATAGATATTATGAAACATAATGTACACACGATATACAGAAATGTATATACATATTATATACACTAAAGTACATATAAAGTACATATAAACTATACATCTACACTTTACATACATTTATTATATGTATATATAAAATACATCAAGGAATATACATATTACATATTGCAATGTATGTACAAATCATGTATATGAAATGTATATATTTAGACATTATAAAATGTATGTATATATGATATATAGAAATGTATATACATATTACATACTGTATAGGTATATACAAATTATGTATCTACATTTCACATACATTGTACATACATAAACTGTACGTATATATGAAATACATCAATGAATATACGAGGGCGGTCCGATAAGTACTTAGCCTCACCGCCCGATGGTGCCAGTATCGCAACAGATGTAGCATTCATCATCCACACCTTTCATTTACACTCTACACTTTTATTACACCTTACACCTTTCACTGCACTTTTACACTTTTTACATCTTTATACATTTGTAATAACTTCAATTCATTAATATACATAATGTTTTTAAGAAAAATCAATATTTCCATAACAACACATTCATTCATTTATTTGTTACATATTAATTCTTTTTGTTCTTTCGCTTTATACATTCAATGAATAAACATTACTTTCTTAAAAGATCTGGTGAATTTATTCATAAGTCGCTACATTTTTGGTGACCCCGACGTGATATTAAAGCCGACGTGATATTAAAGCCGACGTAATATTAAAGCCGACGTGATATTAAAGCCGACGTGATATTAAAACCGACGTGATATTAAAACCGAAGTGATATTAAAGCCGACGCATTTTAAAAGCTGATGCGGAATAAGTGCCAAGTGATCGTCGTAGACTTCTGCGAAATATTATCATCGCTTGGAAGAATTGCTGGATATTCTAATTTTAAGAGATTCATTCTCCGGATCTTTGAAACATCATAGGCGGATTAGTCCTTCACGGAAATTCTCAAATCATTTTATCGGATTCCTGGAACAAGAGGAAAATGCCAACCGATAGATCACCAGTTAGACTCTGTACGGATACACAGATTGATATGGATTTGGCGAGCGGATCAAATCAGGTTGGATCGAATAATATTAATATTTTACCTTCTCAAACTGGACATCAGGTGAGTGATCCTATGTTACAAATTCACTCAAATGAGTTTCGTTTATTAAAACTACCGACTTTCTGGCATAAACAACCTAAACTCTGGTTTGCTTCTATTGAAAGTGAGTTTACGGTTTATCGAATTCGATCAGATTGTGACGACCCGATTAGCCGTCACTAGTCGCCCGCGCTCATGTAAACGGCCCCTTTCGGGGCCACCACACAAACACGTTGGGAATCCGCCTTTTCGCCCCCACCCGTCACTCGGCCCCCTCCAAGCTAGTCTTAGAGTGGGGTGGCCGACGGGTATAAAGAGCGGCGCAGCCGAGACTTCGGCACCAGTCCCCGTCCTGGTCCCTCGAGCGTACTCAGGGATCACTCCTCAACTCCCCCACTCCAAATCACCCCGGCCGACGAGCGTTCTCGTCGTGCAGGCCGAGCGTCCTCGGTCACCGGGTCCTGTCCGTAAATCACCCCGGCCGACGAGCGTTCTGTCGTGCAGGCCGACGTTCTCGGTCCACCGGGTCCTGTCCGTAATCACCCCGGCCGACGAGCGTTCTCGTCGTGCAGGCCGAGCGTTCTCGGTCACCGGGTCCTGTCCATAAATCACTTCGGCCGACGAGCGTTCTCGTCGTGCAGGCCGAGCGTCCTTGGTCACCGGGTCCTGTCCGTAAAAACACCCCGGCCGACGAGCGTTCTCGTCGTGCAGGCCGTAGCGTCCTCGGTCACCGGGTCCTACCTGAAAGTCACCGGCGCCCGACGGAGCTCGCCCTTCCAGGGCGCCCGTACGCGTGTCCGCGTTGGAAACTCTAGCAATAAGTCGTGTCCCGTCCGTATAATCTGGGTCGCGTCTCGTCCGTAATATTTCTATCGTCAATCCTAGCAATAAGTCGTGTCCGCGTCCGTATAATCTGGTCGCGTCTCGTCCTAATATTTCTATCTGTCAATCCTAGCAATAAGTCGTGTACGCGTCCGTATACATCTGGTCGCGTTTAGTCCGTTATACTGTGCTGTGATATAATGGTTTGAATCACGGGAGAACACAGGAAGGTGGCCCCGAATAAACTCTACTTTTACCAGAGCAACCGTGTGTCATTGTAAATCTGAGTCTCCCCTCTTCCCGAATCCTGGCACCAGGCGAGCCGATCCGTGGCGTCGGGAAAGGTGCTTCGTTACAAGATGATATTAAATATAGTTCTGTCATTCGTCATCTTGATGAACAAGCCTTAGTAAACATATCTGAAGTCATTGAAAATCCACCTGAAACAGATAATATAATTATTTAAAGAAATATTAATAAATCGCTTTACGGATTCAGAGGAAAAACGTTTGAGACAAATATTAGCTGGAATTGAACTTAACGATAAAAAGCCTTCGGAATTACTTCGAGAAATTCGTCATTTGTCTGGAGGATCTTTAGCGGATAGTGTTTTGCAAATGATTTGGCTTCAACGCTTACCACATAGAATTCAAACGACTTTAGCCGTAGTAGAAGATGTTCCTCTTGTTAAACTTGCGGAATTAGCCGATAAAATTGCTGATCGGGACGGCGGTTTACAAGTCGCGGAAGTTTCCAATAATGTAAATAATAAATCTTTGGATTTCGCGGATTTGCTACGAAGAATCGAAGCTCTTGAAGTTTCTCGTCGTCAAGATCGTTCCAAAAGCCGGTCTAGAGAGAATAGAAGATTTAGATCGTTATCGCGTAACAAAGACAAATCAAATAAAGATATTAAAGATACATCAATTTGCTTTTACCATAAGAAGTTTGGTGATAAGGCTAAACGATGTACTTTACCTTGTTCTATGTCCAAAACATTCTTGGCTTCACAGGAAAATTAAAAACGCCGTTTAAGACTGAGGCTGCTTACGACGGTGTTTCTAACAATCGCCTCATTATTTTCGACAAACATTCAAATTTGAATTTTCTTGTCGATACGGGCGCTGATATATCGTTGTTACCTAAAAAGGTTTTTGAAGCCGTGGCATACTAATTTAAAACTTTTTGCCGCAAATGGTACTCAAATTAATACTTACGGTTCTAAAACTTTAATTTTGAACCTCGGTCTTAGGAGAAAATTCAAATGGAAATTTTGTGTCGCGGAATATTCAACGTCCTATTTTAGGCGCCGATTTCCTTTGTCATTTTAATCTCCTGATTGACATTAAAAACAAGAAATTGATTGATAACGTTACCGGTCTTATGAATACTGGAAAAATTCAAGAAATTGCGCATTTGTCAATTTTTACCACATCTCCTGATTCTGTGTACCACAAATTTTTAACTGAATTTCCAGGACTCACTCGTTTTTCTCCAATTTCCTCGGTAAAAACGCATGGTGTTGAACATCATATCTTTACGGAAGGTTCTCCTAAATTTTCGACTCCCAGAAGACTTACTCCTGAGAAACTTAAATGTGCCAAGGAAGAATTCAAGTCTATGATGGAGCAAGGAATTTGCAGGCCTTCAAGCAGCTCCTGGGCAGCCCCTCTACATATGGTACCTAAAAAGGAACAAAATTCTTGGAGACTGTGTGGTGATTATCGTGCACTCAATTCAGTGACTATCCCGGATCGTTATCCCTTACCTCATATTTAAGATTTTCTTCTTCACTTTTTGGTAAGAATATCTTTTTTAAAATCGACTTAGTTAAAGCGTACTATCAAGTACCCGTCGCTAAAGAAGATATTCACAAAACAGCTGTCACTACTCCATTGGGCTTTTTGAATTTGTCGTAATGCCTTTCGGTTTACGAAACGCAGCCCAAACTTTTCAACGGCTCATGAACTCTTTACTTAATGATTTGAGTTTTGCCTTTTGTTATCTTGATGACATTCTTATCGCTTCTAAAGACGAGAAAGAACATATTGCTCACTTACGCATTATTTTGATCGTCTTCAACAAGCTGGAATGACAATCAATGTCGCTAAATGTCTTTTCGGTCAAAGCGAGATTTCTTTTCTTGGTTACTTAGTTTCTAACCAAGGAGTTAAACCTACATCCGAAAAAGTGAAATAAAATTATTGATTATCCTAAACCTAAGACACTTCATGAATTACGCAGATTCTTAGGAATTATCAATTTTTATCGTCGCTGTCTCAAAGGATGCTGCAAATCATCAAGCTCTGTTAACAGAATATTTAAAGGACAGTCGCAAGAGGGATAGAAAAATTATTTCTTGGACTAAAAGAAGCGAATTAGCTTTCGAGTCATGTAAAAAAGAAACTTTTACAAGTTACTACCCTTTCTCATCATGTTTCCTCATGCTCCCTCTTATTTTAACTTGTGATGCTTCTGACTTTGCTGTGGTGCATCACTTGAACAGTCTATTGACGACGAATCCAAGCCATATAGCATTTTCCTCAAAGAAACTAGACAAAGCTCAAAGAAATTATAGCACTTTTTGATAGAGAACTTCTTAGCATTTATTTGGCTATTAAACATTTCAGGCATTTTGTTGAAGGAAGACAACTGATTATCAGAACTAATCATAAACCTTTGATTTTGCTTTCCGTCAGAAATTGGATAAAGCGTAAACCAAGACAGATCAGACAATTGGACTTTATTGCTCAATTCTTCTACAAATATACCTATATTTCTGGAAAAATGAATTCAGTTGCTGATGCTCTGTCAAGAATTGAATCTATTTCAATGCCTATTATAGGTTCTTTAGAAGAACTTGCTAATTATTAGAAAGAAGATGAAGAACTTCCAAGTTTTACTTTCTTCAAATTCTTCCTTCGTTGAAGAACTTATTCTTTCAGATCAACCATACCTATTTATTGTATTGCTCTTGGGAATTTAATTCGTCTATATGTTCCTAAACTCTTACGCAAGAGAATTTTGATGTTTTTTCATGGACCTCGCTCACCCCAGCGGGGAGATTGGACATCTAAACAATTACTACTGAAATTCATTTTTTTTTTTTTTGGCCTTCTTTGAAGAAAGATTGTGAAGGAATGGACTCGAACTTGTCTTCCATGTCAACGTGCGAAGATTTCAAGACACAAAGAATTCTTCATATTAAGATTGCAATTCCTGATCAAAGCTTTTCAGCATGTGCATTTAGACATGTTGGACCACTTCCTATTTGTCAAAATTACCGTTATGTCTTACTATGATTGATCGTTTTTGTCAGATGGGCCTGGAAGCTGTTCTATTTTGAGATTTTTTGCGGAAACTATTTCTACATTTTATTCACCCAAAAGGGTAGCACGTTTTGGTTTCTTATCAGCATTACAACTGATCAAGGTCCTCAGTTTGAAGCAGCTTTATTCAAAGCTTTAACAAACCTAATTGGCTGCCAAAGGATTAGAACTTCTGCTTATCATCCTGCTTCAAATGGAATCTGGAAAGATGGCATAGAAAAATGTGAAAGCAGCGATTATGTGCCACGAAACAACCCAAATGGGTAGAATCGTTTACCTTCAGTTTTTTTGGGGATTACGTTGTGTTTCAAAAGAGATTTTAAAAGCTTCACCAGCAGAACTACTTTATGGATCCACTCCTTCGTATTCCTGGAGAATTTTTCAATTGAAGGAAGATTTTCCTGCGATCCTGAAATCTTTCTGTGAAAAAACACAGGATTCAATTGAGGAATATCAGAGTCCATTCTTTTTTTTTTTCCCACCAAGTTTCATTCATTGCAAAAGATCACCTTTCGTTCACAAGAATCTTTTTGATTGTACTCAGGTTTGCGATTCGAGGACGATGGGCTGTTAGGGAGTCAACTACAACAAACCCCCACCCTCCCCACCACCCCCCAACCACCACCCCCAGACCACCCACCCCACCCCCCATCCTTATTCTGGCCCTTTTTCCTATTGAAAACCGTATCTCTGATTCCATTTATTTGCAGTTACGTTCAGGAAAGTTGTCAATTATTTCGACAGAACTTCTCAAGCCAAGCAAGGAAGCGAAGAGAAAAATGAAAAAAAAATAAAAAAGAAAAAAAATAATAAGAAAAAAATAAATAGAAAAAAACAAAAAAAAAAAAAAAAAAAAAAAAAAAAAAAACAATTAAAAAAAAAAAATAAGAAGCGGAAGAGCAGACGGATACGGGACCAGAGGCAAACGGCCGGGGGGGGGGGGGGGGGGGGGGGGGGGGGGGGGGGGGGGGGGGGGGTTTTCGTTTTTTGTTATTTGGTTTGTGGTTGGGGGTTGTGTGTATCCTGGTTTATTTTTTTTGGGTTGTGGAGAGTGTTTGGCGTGAGGTGTTGTATTTTTTCTTTGTTTTTTTGTGTTTTTTTTGTTTTATTTCTTTTTTTTCTTACCCCTTTTCGTATTTTTTTTTTTTTTTTGTTTTTTTTTTTTTTTTTTTTTTTGTTTTTTTTTTTTTTTTTTTT